>NW_027185809.1:44422230-44503542 GCF_028583685.1 Petaurus breviceps papuanus
GCCAGCCCCTCCTGGCATCTTCAGCTCCTGGCCTGCAGAGTGTAGGGGCACCAAGCACAGGACTGAGTTGTAATTGCTCTTACTTTAACCTTCTTGGATCTGTATTGCAGACTAGGGTGGAGGTCCTGGGGGTGTGTCCAGCTTGCCAGAGCATGTGGAACCCTCAGAGAGGGCACCCATCTAATATCTCTGGCAGCTGAGAAAAACCCCGTGTATAGGACGAAAGCTCCCCTGTCTGGTGGCAGAGACCTACTATGGTAGAAATCCCAGGGGTCAAGTGACTGAGGGGCAACATGACCAGGCAAAGGAAACAAAGCAGACAGAAGATTCCAACATTAGACTCCTATTTTGGGGACAAAAAGGAACAAAGCATGGAACAGAAATAAGACAGTGAATTCAGAACTCCTGCACCAAGAGCTTCAAAGGAAAAAACGAGCTGGTTACAGGCCATAGAGGACCTTAAGAAACAGATAAGAGAAGTGGAGGAAAAATCGGGAAGAGAAATGAGAACAATGAAAGAAAATTATGAAATGAGAGTCAACAGCCTGACTGAGGAAAATCATACCTTAAAAAACAGACTAACTCAAATGGCAAAAGAGGCTCAAAAAGGCAATGAGCAGATAAATGCCTAAAAAGCCGAATTTGCCAGATGGAAAAAGAATCTCAAAAGATCAGTGAGGAGAATCATTACTTCAGAATTAGATTGGAGCAAATGGAAGCTAATGACTTTATGAGAAATCAAGATGCTTTTAAACAGATCCAAAAAAAAATGAAAGAAAAGAAGGCAATGTGAAATATCCCATGGCAAAAACCACTGATGTGGAAAATAGATATAGGAGAGATAATTTAAAAATGATTGGATTAACTGAAAGCAATGATCAAAGTGAGAACCTAGATTTCATCCTCTAGAAAGTTCTTAAAGAAAACTGCCCTGATGTTTTAGTACCAGAGGGCCAAATATGGGTTGAAAGAATGTACTGATCACCTGCAGAAAAAGATCCCAAAAAGAAAACTCCTAGGAATATTATATCCAGTTTCCGGAATTCCCAGATTAAGGAGAGAATATTACAAGCAGCCAGGAAGAAACAATTTGAATATTGTGGAAATACAATCAGGATAACCCAGGATCTGGCAGCTTCTACACTGAGGTATTGAAGGGCTTGGAATATGATATTCCAGAGGTGAAAGGAGCTGGGATTAAAACCAAGAGTCACCTACCTAGCAAAACTGAGTATCATGTTTCAGGGGAAAATATGGTCATTCAGTGGAATAGAGGACTTTCAAGATTCTTCTTAAAAAACCAGAGTTGACTAGAAAATTTGACATTCAGATACAAGAAACAAGAGAAGCATGAGAAGGTAAACAGGGAAAAGAAGTCATAAGGAACTTATCAAATTTGAAATATTAACATTCCTACATGCAAAAACAATAATTGTGACTTATGAAACTTTTCTGAGTAGTTGAAGGAAATTACATATATATATATATGAGGGTATATGGGCATATTAATGCATTTGAGAATATGTGTATATATGTTTACAGGTATACATAGATAGAAGGCCCAGTAGCAATTTAACAGGGAGGGATGATACTTAAAAGGTGAAATTAAGAGGTGAGAGAGGAATATCTTGAGAGGAGATGGAGAAACAGAATGGGGTAAACTATCTCATATAGAAGAGGCAAGGAAAATGGTTACAATGAAGGGGAAGTATAGGAAGGCAAAATGCAATGGGTCAACCTTATTCTCACTGAATTTGGCTCGGGGAGGGAATGAAATGCACACCAAATAGGGTATCTCACCCTCCTGGAGAGTAGGGGGAAGGGGATAACAGGGGGGATAATGTAGCATAGGGCAGGGTGGAGGGGGTGGGAAGTTGGAAGCACCCACTTTTGAAAAGGGATGGCCTCAAAGTACAGAATAGAACAAGTGGGAGGTGGGATAGAATGGAGGGAAATATAGTCAGTCTTTTATAATATATCTTCTATGTTATTGTTTTACATTAGCAACACATGTACTGAACTGCTTATCTTCCCTGTAAGGGTGTGAGACAAGGGAGGAAGGAATGAATCTGTAATTCAAACTTTTAAAATCAATACTCAAATATATATATATATATATATATGATATTATTAATACTATTTTACATGTAATTGGGAAATAAGATATATAAGCACTGGGGCATAGAGATCCACTGGAAAAGTCAAATGGGGTATGGGAGAAAATATGGGAGAGAGCAGATTGGAGGAGGGCATATCCTGTGGGATTGCTATTTTGGGGTGGTGGGTAGGGGTAAAATGGGGAGACAATTCACAACTCAAAATCTGGCAGAAATGAATGATGTAAATCAGAAGTTAATAAAGCATTAATAAATAGCTAATTAGACCCATTTTCTGCTGAGGTTATGAGTTCACTTGCTGGAGAAAAAACTCTATCCTGTTTACCCCCAAAGTATGAGAGAGGTAGAAAAGGATAGCAGAAGGAGCTCATCCTCTGATGTGTGCTAATGCATCTCATTTGTAAGGATTTAAAATACATCTCCCCACTGCTAAAATACTGGGAGGGAAAATGAGGAAGTAAAGGCCCTGTACTTCTATAAAATGAAGTATAAATGCTTGCTAAGCAGATTTCACACGAAGCAGTGGACATACACACACTCACTCGTGCTTTTAAGCAGTATACAAGCATATTTGTGTATGTATGCATTCATGGATGTGTGTGTATATATGACAGAGACAGACAGTGAGACAGAGACAGACACACATGGACTGATAAAGAGAAAGAGAGAGAGAAAGAGAGAGAGAGAGAGAGAGAGAGAGAGAGAGAGAGAGAGAGAGAGATTCTGATGGAAGCATAGTCAATGAAAGTTTTTAGGGAGACTAAAGCAATAACTATTGTTCTTTAATTGAGGTAGTCAGCAGGGTAGCAATCATGGTCCCAGATAACGCAATAAGGAAAAACATAGAATAGACTTAGAGGGATAAACAAACTAGATTATTCTGTAGGGTATTATAGATTGTAAATCAATATCTATACTCAACACATGCATATAATGATAGAGAAATTAAACAAAGAAAAGGTTGAATGAGTTGTTGGAAGCGAAATGAAAGTAAACGTAAAGTAAGCGACTTAAACAGATTCTACTGTATTTCAGATAAAATAAAAAAAAAGCAGGGGTTGCAATCATGATCTCATTTAAAGTATAATAAGAGTAGGAAACTACATTTTCCTAAAAATATATAATAGACAGTGAAATCACATCAATTCTAAATACATATGTGTCAAATGGCATAGGAACCAAAATCTTAAAGGAAACTATATATGAATTATAGGAGGAAATAGACGGTAAAACTATACTAGTGGAGGACCTCAAATTTCCCCTCTTTAAATTGGATAAATTTAACCATAAATTAAATAAGAAAGAAATTAGAAAGATTATTATAATCTTAGAAAAGTTAAATATGATAGACTTTTGAAGAAAATTATGTGGGAACATAAGAAAATGCACACCCCCCCATACTTGTACATGGCACCTTCAGAAAAATTGACCAAGTATTAGGGCATAAAGACCTCACAACCAAATGCCAAAATGTCAGTAATATCAAAGGTATCTTTTTCATACTATAACACAATACAAATTAAATAAAGAAACATGGCAATATATATTAAAATTAATTAGAAGGTTGTAGAGCCAAGATTCTATATTCCAGAATTCAGCTGAATTCTCTTATTACTACACTACAAACAACAATTATAAAATTATCTCAAATCTAATTTTGGAGTGGCAGAGTCAATAAAAGATCAGAAATGGATATTTTTTTCCAGCATATGGTGACTTTGAAAACAGGAAGAAGAGGTATATTTATAAATTTGTGGGCACAGACCTAGAGTGCAGTAGATGTGTTAGTATAGGGCCTTGGTGGAGGCAGTGATATCAGTAATATAAGCAGCATGAGCAGCAGCTCAGTGACCTCTCAGCCCCAAAAGATTAAGAAGTTCAGACAACTGGTCAGAAATTGAATACAGGATAGTCTTTGCTGACACTGTGTGCTGCTAGCACTTTAATGTACATGTTCTTGGTCTCAAATCCAGGGAAGAAAGGAATTTTTGTTAGAAAGATGTAAGGGCCCTAATTATAGTTCCAGGCCAAGGGGAGTACTAACACTTGTGAATACAGGAGAGCAAGGGACATCCTTGCAGTTTCAGGGCAAGGGGAACTTTAATACCTGTGTCTGTAGGAGACCAGGGGGCCCTTCCTAGATAAAGAACAGACCACAAGGAGAACTGTGGCCATACCTTTCCCAGGATAATACCACTTTGGAAGCACTGACAATTTGCAAACTCTCAGCACTAGTTCTGAAAAAAAAAAACAGCACAAAAAAAAAAAACCTGAAGCTTGGCAGAGAGCCTCTTCACCTGCAGGTGAACAGAGTTCAGCTTCAGCAGGAAGTTCCAAGTCAACAAATATGCTTGAAAAATTCAGGAAATACATGACCATTAAAAAAGCTACTAATGTGGCAAGAAAGATGAAGAGTTAATATTAGAAGAAGATAAAAATGCAAATATAGCAACTGAACTTAAGGCCAACACAAATTCCTGGCAGAACTAAAAAAAGAGATAAAGTAGAAGAGGGTAAAGAAATTAGAATAATAAAAGAAAATTAGGAAAAGAAAATTAACCGCTTGATAGAAGAAGCACAAAAATATTGAAGAAAATAATAACTTTAAAAATGAAATTGGCCTAATGGTAAAAGACGAAGAAAAGTTCACTGAAGGAAAAAAGAAAATCTCTTTTAAAAGCAGAAATAAGCCAAATGGAAAAGGAGGTATAAAATTTAGTGAAGAGATTTACTTAGCAAGTACAATAGGCGTAATGGATTCAGTGGGTACAGAAATCTAACTTACCCAATGGGGAAATAGGAAGGAAAGTGGAAAATAATATTTGGGGAAAATTATGAAGGAAAGGATAAATTAATAGTGGCAATGGTCAGAAGCAAAATAGACTTTTTGAAGAGAGACAGGATAAAAAAAGAGACAGAGGAAAAAACAAAAATAGAATGGAAGGAAAAAAATAGCAGGAATCATAACCATGAATATAAATGAGATAAGATAATACAAAATGGAATAAGATAGTAGAATGAATTAGAAACCATAATACAGAAATATATTGTGAATAGGATATATATTTGAAATGATAAAATGTTAAATACTAAAATGAAGGGCTAAAGCACAATATAATAAGTTTCACTTGAAGTGAAAACAGAAGGATAACAAGCATAATCTCAGACAAAACCAAAATATATATATGTCTAACTAAAAGAGATAATCAGGGAAATTATTTTTCCTAAAAGATATCTTAGTGATGGAATGTGTTACAGTATCTTTTTGCATTAAAAGTCTTATTTATTAAATATATACTAAGTAAAGAACTGATGAAATGTATAAAAATGTAATTCCACAATTCATAAATTATGAAAGGATGTGAACAGAAAGTTTCAGAAGAAGAAATCAAAGCTACCTATTTAGAAAAATGCAAAATGAAATAATTTTAAGGTCCCACCTCACAACTATCAGAAATGGCAGATGGTAGAGGGATGAGGGAAAATATATTCATTAATAAACGGTTGGCTGAGGAGTGAACTGGTTCAAAAATTTGTAGAGAACAATCTGGAAATAAGACCAAAGGGGTATAAAACTGTGCAAACCCATTTAACCCAGGAAAACCAATATTGGCTTTGTATGTCAAAGAGCTGAAGAAAAAGGAAAAGGAAACTTATGTACAAAAATATTTATAGCACCTATTTTTGTGGTAGCAAAGAATTAAAAATTGAGGGGCTCATCAAAAGAGGAACATTTTAAAAATTTGTGGCATATGATTTTGATGGACACATTAACTTTAGCTGCTGAGGGATGTAAGAAAATGTAGTCCACTGATTTATTTTGTGGCCCAGTGGAGAGAGACCATGGCATTCACTTTGGTACCATATGAAAAAATTAAAGGAGGAGATAATGAAGACAAATATCATAGTTGGAGACATTGATGTTTATTACCACTTAGCAATTTATCATAGAAATATCATAGTAAAAACAGCTTCTCCTGCTTATACACATCTAATTCTGACTCTACTAATTGGGGGAGATAGTGTACCCTCTTTAGAAGTTATTGGATGAGATTTCACAGCTAAGTGACTTGCAGGAATTGGAAAAAGATGAATTTCCTTAGAGATAAGAGTAAATAGCTAGTTGATTCAAAGTCAAAATAGAACGATGAGAAAAGAATTGTTTACTATTCTACTGAGAGCAAGGGGTAGATTTTTGAACAGTTGATGGTATTCCAACTAATGAACTATCTAAAATGTATCAAGAAAAGGGGCTTGATGTTAAACAGAATAGAGAAGAAATAACTGCCCCTACAGATCTTCCTGAACCATTGTATCCAAGTTTGTCACAACTTCAGCGAGACATAGATTAAGGAAAGTACTGAGACAAGAGGAAGTAGTCAATATGCTGAATTTATGGCAGCACATCAAGCTATAAAAACAGAGCAGGAGGACAATGTCATATATTAACTAATTCATGGGTAGCTAATGGGTTAGCTACTTGGATGACCATGTGGAAAAAACAAAATTTGGAAATTCATGGCAAACAAATCTGGAGCAAAGAATTATGGGAAAATATATGGGATATGTCTTTTGTTACTGATTTGTCAGTTTTTCATGTAGATTCTCACGTGGCCCTCACCACACCAGAATGTGAGTGCAATGCACACTCTGATGGACTAGCAAAGTTTGCTACTCAATATATTGTTCATACTCTGACACCAATGGGTGATCTGATACTACCAAAATGGATCCACCAAAATGCTGGTCATTTAGGGGTCTAGGTCAAACATTGTTAAAACAGGAAGCAGAAGAATATGATATATGTCAACTGGAAAAGGAATGAACTGTTCCTTGGGTAATAACTGGAGGGATAGTGAGGGGAAAAGTTTCAATCCAAACTTGGCAACTAGATTATATTAATCCCCTATCTCTAGATAAAGGATGCAAATTTGCATATGCTTGTATTGATAGCAATTCAGGTGTACTAGTGGCTTGTCCTTATAAGAATGAGGCCTAGAAAAATACCCAGAAAACACTAGATATCATAAGTCTATGTTATGAAACCCCAAAGCAGATTCAAAGTGACAATAGTTCACATTTCAAAAATAATGCAATGAAGAGATATTTTATATTAAGCAAAATAGAATAGATTTTTCATATTACATGTTATACACAAGCATTTGAATTAATTGAATGAATTAATGGATTATTGAAAAAAACAGTTAAGGAAGTTAATCTTTAATAATTTTTATCAACATTAAAAGGATAATTTGTTCACTGCTTTAAATAATTTGAATAATAGACCATTGGGAGGAAGTATACTTCCAATCAGAATGATGACCCAAATCTGCACATTAGAAAACAGCAAACACATGGGGGCAGAGACAAGATGGCTGAGTAGAAGGACAACCTTCCAGTGGTTCCAGCTTCCACCTTCCCCAATCCATGTAAAAAGGGGACTCTAAACAAACTTTGGAGATGTAGAACCCACAAAATGACACAGAGAAGTTAACCTCCCACTGAGGACATAGAAGTCAAGCACAGCACTCAGGGAGCTGAGCCTAACCCCACACCTAGGCTTTAGCCCCAGGGCAGGCCAGACCAGCTGCTGGCCCAAGGGACTCCAGATTAGCAGCAGCTGTGGCCATTTCCAGATTTATCAACACATAGATGCAAACAACAAAGTGAGAGATCAGTGAAGTCTGGACTTTGGGAATCAGTAAGTGGGAGGGCGTGGCTTTTGCCCCCCAGGGCAAGAAGCCCCTGAGAAGCCAGCACAGCCTGCCAACTCCACATGGCAGATTCAGCTCCTGGACAGCAGAGTATAGGGGGACCAAGCACCAGTCTGAGGGGTAATCGCTCTTGCTTTAACCTTCTTGGATCTGTATTGCAGTCTAGGGTGGAGGTCCTGGGGTGGGTGTCCAGCTTGCCAGAGCTTGTAGAGACCTCAGAGAGGACACCCATCTAATACCTCCTGCGGCTGAGAAAACCCCAGCATTTGGGACAAAAGCTCCCCTGTCTGGTGGCAGAGTCTTACTGTTACAAAAAGCCCAGGGGTCAAGTGACTGAGCGGTGACATGAGCAGGCAAAGGAAACAAAGCAGACAGAAGATTCCAACATTAGACTTTTATTTGGGAACAAAAAGGAGCAACGCATGGAACAGGAGTAAAACAATGAATGAAAGAACTCCTGCACCAAAAGCTTCAAAGAATAATACAAGCTGGATACAGGCCATAGAGGACCTTAAGAAGCAGATAAGAGAAGTGGAGGAAAAATTGGGAAGAGAAATGAGAACAATGAAAGAAAATTATGAAAGAGAGTCAACAGCCTGACTGAAAAAAAACTTAAAAAAAAAAAAAGACTGACTCAAATGGCAAAAGAGGCTCAAAGAGGCAATTAGGAGAAAAATGCCTTAAAAAGTCAAATTTGCCAGGTGGAAAAAGAATCTCAAAAGATCAGGGAGGAGAATCATTGCTTCAGAACTAGATTGGAGCAAATGGAAACTAATGACTGTATGAGAAATCAAGATGCTGTTAAACAGATCCAAACAAATGAAAGAAGAGAAGGCAATGTGAAATATCTCATGGGAAAAACCACTGACCTGGAAAAGAGATCCAGGAGAGATCATTTAAAAATTATTGGACTACCTGAAATCCATGACCAAAGTAAGAACGTAGAAATCATCTTCCAGGAAGTTCTCAAAGAAAACTGTCCTGATGCTTTAGCACTAGAGGGCAAAATAGAGTTTGAAAGGATCCACCCATCACCTCCTGAAAAAGATCCCAAAAGGAAAACTCCTAGAAATATGATAGCTAGGTTCTGGAATTTCCAGATTAAGGAGAGAATATTACAATCATCCAGGAAGAATCAATTTGAATACTGTGTAAACACAATCAGGATAACCCAGGATCTGTCAGCTTCTACACTGAGGGATCGAAGGATTTGGAATATGATATTCCGGAGGTCAAAGAGCTGGGATTAAAACAAAGAGTCACCTACCCAACAGAACTGAGTATCATGTTTCAGGGGAAAATATAGTCATTCAGTGGAATAGAGGACATTCAAGCATTTTTCCTGAAAAAACCTGAGTTAAATAGAAAATTTGACATTCATATATAAGAAGCAAGAGAAGAATGAGAATATAAACAGGGAAAAGAAACCATAAGGAACTTATCAAAATTGAACTATTAACATTCCTCCATGGAAAAACAATTATTGTAACTTATGAAACTTTTCTCTGTAGTTGAAAGAATTAGAAATATAGATATAGATATATAAATATAAATATATATATATATAATGTTTGTGTTTGTGTGTGTATACATATATATGTCTATATATGAGGGTATATGGGCATATGAATAAAAAAAGAAAACAAAGAAAACAAAACAGTAAACACATAAGGTCCCAAATTTGAGAATTGAACTGTGAGCCAATATGTTCCAGCACTTATCCAGGAATACCTGATTTGTTGGGATATTGTTTACATTGTTTAGAGGACTTTTGGTTGGATACAAAAGAAATAAGAAACTTCTCTACTGAAATAAGAATGAACATCCTTAAAAATAATTTTGGACAGATGTTACCTAAATTAGAATTAACAGCTGAAGGAATGAATGTATTGGCTGGAGTAATAGATTTTAATTGTCAAGGAGAAATTATTATGACATTCCAAAATTTGGGTTAAGAGCACATGCAGTTTTGTAAAAATGATAGAATAATTCATGTAACTATCATTCCTTGTGAAACAATATCCCTTGTGAGGACTGATTCTTCTTTCAAAATAACTATTAGAGGAACTGAAAGGTTTGGTACTACTGACCAAATAAAACTGGGAACCAAAGTGTAGTTAAAATGGAAACCAGTTGCTGTTCCAAAAACTATGGAGATTATTGCACACAGAAATGATAATACTATAACTGTTGTTTACTCAAGAGAAGATGATATCCAAATATTTCCTTAAGTGTTATATTCTACCATGAATGACAATATGATAGTAGGTTCATGGACTCCAGAAGCATGACTGACCCTATATTTGTTTCTTTTTAAAAATTTTTTAATTCTTTTTTTTAAACAATCGGGGTTAAGTAACTTGCTCAATGTTACACAGCCAGTTGTTTCTGGGTGTGGTGCTAAGTATCTGAGCCCGCATCCAATCCCAGGTCACCTGACTCTGGGGCTAGTGCTCTTACTCACTGCACCACCTGGCTGCCCCTCCTATATTTGTTTCTTTTTGGCTTTTTGTCCTTTAAACTTGTTTGCTAGATTTGTTTCCTGCAGGCTTCATACCCTACACCTGTAGATGCCAGATAGCTTAGTCTGGATGTCACTTCCTGTCCATGACTGTGATTTGTTACTCTTGAGCCTTTTGTGTTCACCAAGCTCAGGATGCCAGCTAAAGAACTGACCTCTTGAATGTGACCTCTTTGGCCAGGGGCAGTTATAAGGCCAATTTCAGCAGCCAGTATCTATGGAAGAAGAGACCTTTGCCCCTTAGCTCAAGATTTGGGCCCCATTCATTCAACGGATGAATGACCCTAAGATGTTGTTTTTATGTGCTTATTTTGCGTTATCCCTGTTATATTATTGTAAAGTTCTGTTGACACCAGTTACCCATAAGCTCCCCTTAACCCATGAAATGAAATGCATTGTCACTGTATTTTGTCTGTGCAAGGGATTTTTGAAAGATCTTGGGGTTGAATGTAATGGTAATGAGAATTTGAAGATCTTCCCTGACCCTTATAGACCCAAGGGAATATGAAGATCTTCCCTGCTTTGAAGATCTTACCTTCCCCCTAATAGGCCAAATGTAATCACATGAAGCTTGTGATGGGAGGAGTTTGTTGAACAAGTGGAGCAAAGCCAAGAGGAATCTGGGATTCAGAGCAGTTAGAACTAGAGAGAAGAGAGGGCACAGCCAATGAGATAGATACACTTGGAGTGTTTGTTTGTGGGAAGGCTAAAGGATGGTGTGGCTCCTAACTGTGTTATGGTTTATTCACTTCTTCATTGCTATGTTGGTGGGTTCTGAAGCTCTAAAGTTTGTTTAGAGTCCCCTTTTTACACGTATTGTGGAAGGTGGATGCTGGAGCCCAGTGGAGGCCCTGCTTCTACTCTGCCATCTTGACTCTACCCCTGTCAGTGCAATCATTAAAAGGAGTTTTTAGACACTCAGGCGCCTGCCACATTTGCTTCTGTTTCAGTCCAGTGAAAATATGGACCCATGGGGGCGGCCAGGTAGCACAGCGAGTAAGAGCACCGGCTCCAGTGTTGAGAAGACCTGGAGATCGAATCCTGGGCTCAGACACTTAGCACCACACCCAGAAATAACTGGTTGTGTAACCTTGAGCAAGTTACTTAACCCCAATTGCTTTAAAAAAAAGAGAGAGAATATGGACCTATGGCCCAGGCTGCCTATGAGATGTGTTGTGATTGCAGCTACCAGTGTAGTCACACCTATTGTGATGTCATTTGCTGATAGCTACAGAACTGCTAATGTTCTTTTCAATTTAAAAACTCCATTTCCCACTGATTCCAATCACTTTGACATTTTTCTCACCATTTTTTTCATGTTCACTTTTGCATTCATTTTGTCTTGTTCAATTTTTACTGTTGATAGATCTCTAATTACAAGTTCCATTTATGTCTGGATCTTCCTTTATTTCCTAAGTATTTTCATTATCCAATTTCATGTCATGTGCTACATCTAAGTGTGCTTCATTTTTTGGGTCATTCTTTATGTAAATTCATCATTTTGTTTTCCTTCTGGTAATTTTTTTCTGGAATATTTTAAACTGTATTAGTTCTTTGAGCTGGATTTTTTTTTCCTTTCCTGTGCTGTTTAATTACTTCTAAGTCTATTCCGTTTCCTTGTGCAGTATAAATTATTTCTGAGCTTCTTTGGTCATGATTTTTTTCTTATCTTTACATTTTGGGGGTATTTTAGGCCCTTCTACCAGAGAGATTGAAAAAATGAGGTGCTGGGCACCAAAATGACCTTGATTTTTGTTATTTTGTTAGAATGTCTTGATTACCAAATTTCACAATTATTATATTTGCTTACATCATATAATTATTCTTTTTTGAGTCAACAGGCACTTTAGTAATTCAGAGTGACTGAAGTCACTTTTGAAAATAGTTATGAATCTGGTGTAGATCTAGGGAAGTATCATTTAATGAAGAGCTCTTATTTCCATGGAATGCCAAATAATGGATACTTGCTGGCACAGTACAAAATTCTTTTTAATCTAATTATGTTAGCTCCTCTTACTGATTCAGTGATTTATTGGAAAACTACCTTATAACTTTGCAGCAGGTTTAGGTAACTAATGTCTCTCAGGGCAAATAAATTAATTTGCCTAGTTTCATCCATCAAGAAGCAAGTATATGTAATGATAAACATTCAGTACAAAAGTATTTTAATGAGTGGATAGCATAGGGAGTTGGGTAGGAATATTCTAAGTATATGGGTAGGATAACATTTTAGTAGATGGGTAGGATAGAATTTGCAAGAAAATGACTTTAAAATGATAATTATTTTTTTCTTCCATTTTACACTGGTAGCTTTTTTCTTCTTTTTTCAGTGCTTGATCTATGAAAGCAAACTTTTCATTATGCCTTAGTTTTATTGGCCATTCTTTAATTTTATTTTTAAAAAGAGCCATATTTGATTGTTATGCCCTATATATTTTTATTATTATTATTATATTTTATCTTCCAGTGCCAGTCTATTTAATTCATCTCCTGTATCCCCCTAGTCTTTCTGTTCATCTTACTTACATTTACTTCTTCCCCACAACCCTCATTTCAGATCATCATAAAATACATATTTTTAAAATGTGATATCTTTTCGTTTCTATAAAGGTAAAAGTCAGGTAGAGACTCAGTAATTTTGAAATATCAAGAACTGAATGTTTTCTATATTGTTGAAGTTTCAATACTGCTTCTATCATTGCTTTAGAAATCTAAAACATCTGGGTCAGGTCAGTTCTGTCACCTCTGTAGAAGGATGTGTATAACTATCCCTCTGGGGAACCAACAAATTTGCTAGTTTGTTTTGGAACTGATGTCTGAAGGGAAAACATTTTATTCTATCATTTTTCTGTACATTTAAAAGTTGTCATTTTGGGGGCTATAGTGTGTTGAGAGAGTTGAATGCATTGATGTCTTTCAGTTTCATACAAATTGAGATGTTTATGTGCCTACTAACAAACCATGATATCTATAAAATCAACTGCTATTCCGCTCTTTTAGATTGTAAGCTCCTTGAAAGCAGGAACATCTTGGTCTTCCCCCTACCTACTTTCTTTACATTCCCAAGGCATTAGCACGGTGCCTGGCTCATAGTTAGTGCTTAATAAATGCTTGTTGATTGACTGACTATGGCTGCTCAATCTCCAACTCAGAAAGTGTTTTTGCACTACTAGAACTGTATTATATATATATATATATATGTATATATATATACACACACATATATATACATGTATACACACATATAATATATAAATATGTATACACACATATATTGCCTATGCTTAGTGCAGTGCCTGACACATAGTAAGTTCTTAATAAATGCTTATTAAAGGAATAAATGGTCAAGAAAAGCTCTTCAAGTCTTTTGGTATTGATGGGACAGGATAGGATAGGATAGGATATGGTATGGTGTGATGTGATTATAGTGTAGGAACATAATAGAATAGAATAGAGTACAACAAGACATGACATAATATGTGATAAAATATAAAATAAGATATTTGTCAATATCTCAGTGAAAATGTATCTCAAAGGAGAGTTGAATGCGAAGTCAAGAGCTACCTACATTTGAATCATTGCTTTGATACTTACTCTGTGAATATAAACAAAACTTAATCTATAGAATTGTAATAAGTCTTTATTTCCTCATCTGGAAACTCTACTACCTCTCTGAGTTTTTGTAAAGATCAAAATTGATTTAGAAATTTGATATTTGATTTTATACTATTAAGACTTAAAATTTCACTGAGAAAGATTACTCAGTAAATCTTTCAAGAGTAGACTCAATTTTTTCTAATTTTTGCTTATAATTATTATAAGCAAAAAATTAGAAAAAAAACTATTTTAATTGCTTTAAGGAAATATTTTGGAAATATGTTATAAAAGGTAATTGAACTTCAACAATTTTGATTCCATTATGGGGGTAATATTTCCTATTCTAAGTAGGTTAATGATAGAAAATAACAATAAAACTATAACTGCAATGACAAATATATATATGCATATATATACACATACACACACATATATACGTGTATATATAGTTGTACTTACAGTTATAGTTACATATATAGTTATACATATATGTATAGTTATAGTTACAGTTATATATATGTATGTATGTATGTATGTATGTGTATTCAGTGTGCCAACTAGCCACCCTTTGGGGTGGGATTTACATTTAATTTTTCTGACTCAGTCATTCACACTTTGCTCAAAGTCACTGAGCATCTCAAAAAAGAAATGGATCTGATGAAATTGCTGGTCACAAATTGATTACTAAACAATTACAGCCAGTTGTTTAACTCAACTTATTTGGGGATTCACTCCTAAGCACTGAGGCAGTTTTTGCATATAGTCAGATATCATTTTCTCACTTTCTCATTTCTAAATTTTTAATCAAGTTGAAGACTTTACCTAGAGGGTATAATAATGCATCTTCCCTCTCACCAGGCTGAACACCTCATTTCTTGCATAGATTTGATCTTTAAATTTGTGACAAGAGAATGGAAAAAGAAAGATTAAAATTCCTTTTAGGGAGTGGAGCCTAGATGGCTGTGTAGATGCAGGAAAACTCTGTATGCCACCTCCATAACCACCTCAAATACCTATAAAATGACTGTAAACAAACTTTAGAGTTACAGAACCCACAAAGTGACAGAGAGAAACAAACCTCCTGCTGAAGACAGACTGGGAGGAAAGCAGGATCTCAGTGCACTGGGAGCCAAGCCCAGCCATCCATGACTAGCTGGTTATAGCCTCAGAGTGGCCACAACCAGCCCTGGCTGGTGGGAAATTGAGAGAGAGCATCACTAGCACCTGTAGTGGTTTGCAGAATTATTAAACCATTAATTGCCAAAAGCACGGTAAAAGTTCAGTGTGGACTTTGTGGGAAGAGGGGGTCTAGGAGTGTGGTCTAGATTCTGCCTCCAGAGTGAGAATTAGAAGAGGGGCAGTGGCTATCACTGCTGCATGGCTGCTCAGAACTGGCCTACATATTATAGGGGGACCAAGCAAGCAGTATGAAGGGTAATTGCTCTTGCTTTAACCTGCTTGGATCTGGATTGCTGTTTAGGGTGGAGGTCCTAGGGTACAGGAGCATCGTGCCAAAGCCAGGGTAGTGTTATGAGAGGGCACCCAATTAATAACTCCAACAGCTGCAAAAACCCCAGTGATTTAGGACAAAGTTCCCATCCCTTGAAGCAGAGTTCTACTGTGGCATGAAGCTCAAAAGACAAATAACTGAGAGGCAACATGAGCAAGTAAAGAAAGTAAAGAAAGCACAGCAATCTGACTTTGGGTTCCTTTTTTGGGGATAAAATGGATCAAAGCATGGAAAAGGAGGAAGACAATGAAGTCATACCTCCTGTACCAAAAGATTCCAAGAAAAAACGTCAACTGGTTATGGACCATAGAGGAGTGTAAGAAGGATTTTGAAAACCAAATAAGAGAAGTGGAGGAAAAATTGGATAGAGAAATGAGAATGATGCAAGTAAATCAAGAAAAGAGAATGAACAACCTGACTGAAGAAAATAACACCTTAAAAATAGACTAACTCAAATGTCAAAAGAGGATCAAAAAGTCAATGAGGAGAATAATGACTTAAGGCAAATTTGTCAGATGTAAAAAGAATCTCAAAAGCTCACTGAAGAGAATCATTCCTTCAGAATTAGATTGAAGCAAATGGAAGCTAGTGACTTTATGAGAAATCAAGATACTATTAAACATATCCAAACAAATGAAAAAATAGAAGGTAATGTGAAATATCACACTGGAAAAACCACTGACCATGAAAATAGATCCAGGAGAGATAATTTAAAAAGTATTGGACTACCTGAAAGCCATGATCAAAAAAAGAACCTAGAAATCATCATTCAAGAAATTTTCAAAGCAAATTACCTTGATGTTTTAGAGCCAGAGAGCAAAATAGTGGTTGAAAGAATCCACTTATCATCTCCTGAAAAAGATCCCAAAAAGAAAACTCAAAGAAATATTACAGCCAGGTTCTGGAGTTCCCAGAACAAGGAGAAAATATAACAAGCAACCAAAAAGAAACAATTTGAATATTGTGGAAACACACTCAGAGTAACACAGGATCTGACTTCTTCTACATCGAGGGATCGAAGGGCTTCGAATAGCATATTCCAGAGGTCAAAGGAGCTGGAATTGAAACCAATGATTACATACCCGGCAAAACTGATTATCATGTTTCAGGGGAAAATATGGTCATTCAATGAAATGGAGAACTTTCAAAAAAAATATTTTAGAGTAATTGGGGTTAAGTTACTTGCTCAAGGTTACATAGCCAGTTATTTCTGGGTGTGGTCCTAAATATCTGAGCCCAGATTCGATCACAGGTCATTCCAACTCTGGGGCTGGTGCTTTTACTCACTGCACCACCTGGCCGACCCTAAGCAATTGGGATTAAGTAATTTGCTCAAGGTTACACGACCCAGTGTTTCTCGGTGGGTGCTAAGTGTCTGAGCCCAGATTCGATCCCAGGTCATCCTGACTCTGGGGCCAGTGCTATTACTGTGATACCTGGCCACCCCACTTTCAAACATTCTTAATGAAAAAACCAGAATTGAATATAAAAGTTGACATTCAGATACAAGAAGCAATAGAAGCATGAGAAGGAAAAGAGGGAAAAGAAATCATAATGGTCTTATCAAACTCAAACTATTTGCATTCTTATATGGAAAAATGATAATTGTAATCTACGAAATGTTTTTTCCATATGAGAATAGTTGAAAGGAATATAACCGTGTGTGGGTGTGTGTCTGTGTGTGTATATAAATATATTTGTATGTATATGTGTATATATATATATATATATATATATGTATATATACTGTGTGTCCCCGATAATAAGACCTATCCCAAAAATAAGCCCTCCCCTTACTGTGTAAGATTCCTCTAAAATAAGCCTTCCCCTGAAAATAAGCCCTATTGAGATTGCTACTGTAGTGAAGGTGATCCCCTGCGCTACATGCTACATTATGGTACCCTCTGCCTCTGTATGCACCGTCCCCCCCGGGTGAAATGCACGCCGTGCTCCGAGCTGCATCCAATCAGAGCTTCAGCAGTGAGCGCGTCATCCTGTTCTTCCCCAGTGATTTGCTTGCTGGCACTATTGAGAGCAGTGCTGCAGAGGAGAGCTGAGGCAGGACAACATAAGCCTTCCCCTGAAAATAAGCCCTCTGGTGTTTTTCTTTCAAAAAAAAATAATAAGACAGTGTCTTATTATCGGGGAAACACGATATATATATGTCTTTATAGGAGGGTATTGTGTGTGTGTGTGTATACAGGTGTACATATTCAGAGGAGACAGGACCAATTGAATAAGAAGGGATGACTCTTAAAATTTGAAATTGAGATGTGAGAAGGAAAAATAATGAGAGGAAATGGGGAGAGAGAGAATGGGATAAATTATCTCACATAAAAGAGACAAGGGAAAACTATTACAATATAAAGGAAGAGCAGGAAGGAAAAACTGAATGAGTCAACCTTACTCTCTTGAGTTGAATTGAATTGAAATTCTCTTGAATTTCGTTTAGGGAGGGAATGAGAAACACACTAAATAGGGTATCTCACCCTACAGGAGAGTAAGGTGGAAGGGGAGGAGAGGAGGGATGATGAAAGGGAGGGCAGGTGGTGGGGGAGGGAATTTGGAAGCACAAACTTTTGAAAACGGACAGGGTCAAAGTAGAGAATAGAACAAGTTGGGGGGGGGGGGATAGGATGGAAGTAGATATAGTCAGTCTTTCACAATATATCCACTATGGAAATGTTTTGCATAGCTACACATGTACAACCTATTTTGAAATGCTTATCTTTCCAGTAAGGGTGGGTGATGAGGGAGGAAGGGAAAGAATCTGAAATTCAAACTTTTAAAGTCAAATGTTTAAAAATATATTACTATTATTATTTCCCATGCAACTGAGAAATAAGATATGCAGACACTGCAGTATAGTGATCCATCTTGCCTACTGGAAAGTCAGAGGGAGGATCAGGGAGGTTACAAGAGAGAGTGGATTGGGTGAGGGAGTATAGAGTGGTATCTCTGTTTTGGGGTGGTAGATAGGGGAAAGATGGGGAGGAAATTTGTAAAACAAAATCTTGTTGAAATGAATGATATAAAATAAAAATAAACTTAAAATTAATTTTAAAAAGAATTCTTTTGAACGAAGTCTGATGTATGTAAGCTACTCCTATCTCTTTTGTTATTCAATAATCATAAAACAAATTAGAAATTGGAGCACAGAAGATTATATTGGGAGAATTAAGATAGGTGATGAAAATAATGGACAAGTAGTTACTGAAATGAAATCATTTATCCCTACATACCTTTTTGATAAAAATCTTTTTTTTTGAGAATTTTCAAATCCGCTCTTTAGCAAGAATCCAATCACTGCACCTGAGTTTACTGCACAGTAAATAACATCTTCTTAGCTTTCCAATCACAATGTCCCAATTCTGTATTTTGCAAGCAAAAATCCTGTTTTTTTAAAATAATTTTTCAACCATCTGTTTACCCATATGTGCTACACATCACTGAATGTTAGATTCCCCGTAAGTTTTATTGACAGTACCACAAACCTTGAATGTGTTTTCCCTCATAATTAGCATTTTACTACCGCATTAAATTGATCACAGGTAAACTGTTTCATTTTGGTAGGTTATTTTGATGATAATCAAATGACTTGCAGGGAAGTGATTTTTGTAGCCAATAAATTCTGGTTATAAAAACTTTCCTTCCCTTTTTTACAGCAAATACATTATTTTAAAAGTCACCCTTGTCATTCTTATAAAACGAATTTCAGACTCACCTATGTAAAGCACCATCAGAAGCATCCATCAGTGTTTCCACTAAATTGTAGAATGTTATCTTAGCAACTCCATCAGTTTCAATTAGTGGTGATGTCATTTGGATTGTTTCTTACTAGTACTTTCTGAATAGAAGGGGAAAGATCAGGTTTGAGGAACTGTTTGCTAAGGGATTGAGCCTTCAGTTAGTTTGATATCAACTACTCTATTTTTGTCATTTAAGTTTTCAATGAAAGGAGTGAAACTCAGCATATGGGGAAATTCAGAGATGATGTTACCACAGCCCTTTCACTAGGGACACTTTAAAATGTTTTTAAATATTAGGATTATTTCCAGGTCACTGAGAAAACTCCCAAGTTGGTACTTCAGTGTTTATGTAATTCTGTCATGGGAAATAAAACAAGCAACTCAATAAATAGACATAGTATGGGATCATGGTTGGAATGTACGTAGGAGAATTATACTCTTTAGAAGCATTAGGTTGTCTCATTATTCAAGATGCTGCCTATGAACATACATTTATCTATAAAAAGATGAATGTCTCAATATATGCTACTTTGTTTTCTTGGAGAAGGGGAGAACTTTAATATTTGCTGCTGGGAATAGTTATTATTGAAGGCAATATATACCTCATGACCAAAATGTCTGAAAAAATCATCCCAAAAGGAGAAGGAAATCATCAGTTTCTTTGATGAAATGCCCTCCAGGGGACAATATAAATTATATAAGAATGTTGGGGGTGGGGTGGACTAAAGGAAAATAAAAAAGTTTGTGTTATCTGAGGTTGAATATCCAAAATTTCTGTGAATGAAGGGGACAATAAAACCAAAATATCAAAACTGAATAATATTCAAGCCTTTATATCCACAAAACACTTGCAGCCAAAAAAGAAATATATGTATATGTATGTCCTATTCCTGATTAAAGGGCCAAAAAAACTATTCCAATAGCAATCTAAATTACTACTGGCTGTAAATTTTGTCACTTGCATGACATTTCAATATAAGCTTCTTTTTCAATATAGCTAGTTAAAATCTTAGCGTTATTAGTGGATCAGTAATTGGTAGTCTTCTCTCTGAGACACAGTACCTGAAAGAATAAAGAAATTAAAGCACAGTGACAGTCTTATCAACAAGGAGAATGAGCTATGTTTTGTGATAATACAGACTTTTAAATAGAATATGCATCTGCAAATTTCACTGATATTTAGAGATATATGTGTTTCTTTGTGTGTGTTCATATGCATTTGTGTGTGGGTGGTAGTATAGCATATATCAATACATATGTACGTATGTATGTATACATATGTTTTTTAGGAAACAATTTAATTTTATATAAGCTAATACTTAAACTTAAAACATGTTGAAGATAGAACATATTACTTGTTACAGGGTTTATTACCGGAAAATAGAAACAGCTAGATGAATATCATAAATCATCAGGGAGAAAAATGAGGGGAATCACAAATCAGAATATCCTGCAGTATTCACCTAGCCCAAACTTAAAGTAAATATCCATCCCGGCTATAATATAGCCAGCAAGTAGTCATCTAGAAGACTTCTAAGGACCAAAAGTACACTGCATCTGGAAGAAGCCTATCACATTGGAGAAGAAAGAAAGTTAAGTCATATAAACACTTACTCAGGAAAATATTAGACATTAGGTAAGATAAGATATTAGTATTTCTAATATCTAGTGGGATTTCTGGTACATAATAGGAATAGAAAATCACTTGAATAAAAAGCTAAACTATTGAAAATTTCATTAGCCTAACTCTCCTCAAATTTTATATTTTGATTTTATTGGATAATTTCATAATTTTATTTTTTTATTTATTCATTCATTCATTTTTTTTTACTTTTGGAGGGCAATTGGAGTTAAGTGACTTGCCCAAAGTCACACAGCTAGTAAGTGTCAAGTGTCTGATATTAGATTTGAACTCATGTCCTCTTGACTCCAGGGCTGGTGCCCTCTTCACTGAACCACCTAGCTGCCATGATTGTAAAATTGCAACAATGCTGCATCATTGTTGGCAATTGAAGCTGGAATTTCCAGACTGGAAATTATTCTAGATCAGTAGATTAGGGATCAATACAAATAGAAAATATATATATATATATACATATATATATTTCAAAGAAGACATCTAAGCTTGCAATATCAAAGAATTAAGAATGTAAAAGTACTTTAAGGATTTAAGGGTGCTTACAACATTAGACTTCATCATATGATATCACATTTTTGTGTATGCATAGATACAAACAAATGAAATTTCATCAAATATCCATTATTATTTGTGAATAATATAATTAGTATTTATTTTGCTCTAATTTAATACTTAAATTTATATAAAGAATGAAATTTAAAACAATCTAAACATGAATTAAAGAACCATAAATGTTTCCTATATTTCCTCATCCTGTTTGTCTAAAAGTCTTGACTTTTAGCTAAGATGTAGTCTGATTCTAGTATTTATTAAAAATATTATGGACAATTTCATCTAACTAATTCTATCTCCCTTACCTAAAATATCTCAAAAAAGGAGTGTTTGTATAGAAGGATAACATAGTAGTCAAAATTTGATCTCATGATTAGAATATCTCTACTATCAGAAACCATATAAAGCTAATTTCAAGCTTAGCATGATAGACATCCATGTAATTAATTATATTTAAGTTATTTTTTGAAAAATTATATACATATGTATGGCATATGTATATGCATATGTATGTAAACTATCTATATTTGAAATCTATAGATGATATTGAAATACTGACTGCCACTTACTACTTAAATGACCTTGATCCATAAAGTCACTTATTCTGTCAGGGTTTCAGTTGTTCATCTGTGAAAGGAAGTGATTGGTCTAGATAACCTCTAAGTTTCATTTTTGGTCTTTGAATTTATGATCCAGATCTTCCACTTTACCAGTCAGAAATATCAAACCCAAAGCTATGAAATGATTTGTTCAAATCATCCAGAACATAGCAGAGCCCTAACTAGAGGTCAGGGTCCTTGATTCTTAGCTTTGTGTTCTTTTTATTACATATGTCTGATGATGTGCATGAATACCTATATCTAAAAACATTTATTAATTTATAATATGTGACACCATTTCATGAATAACGGACAATAGGAAAGCATCCTTTTCATTTCCTCTTTGGAATAATGAATTTTATTCAATTTTATGCTACTGTAGAAATGGTTCTATTTAACAACTGCACTGCCCTGAGCCCCCAAACCATAAGACAATGCAATCAGAAAGTCAGTTTCTAGGGATTATGACATTACAAAAGGAAGTCTTAAAAATTCCTGTCCTTATTCTAATCAAACGAACTACTTGACTGCTAAATGAAATTAAGTGCTTTAATTTAAGCAAATTATTTGTATTTTTTCATTTGTTATATTTCATGCTTCATTTTTGAGGAACACCAATGACATCATGATGCCGAAATAAAATAGTGGATGATGGATAATGTCTTAACTTCTGCAAAAACAGGATTTAAGTGAGGTGGTTACACAAAGTCTTCAAGGTCATTTTTTTCTGCCAGAGTGATTGAAGTCCAGTGACAGGATAAAAGTAGAAATGACTGGTGATGGCCTGAGATATAGTGGATTACTTTGGTGTCATTGATTGATGGGGGAGGGGGAGGGGTTTATGGGCGGTGCCATGGTTGCTTTGAATGAATATGGGGTGATCTCCATATAAGGCCATGGGGGTGATCACCATATAAGGCCATAAATGTAAAACTGCGATGTGATTGGCTCGGATTCGCTATATATTTTCTTGTGTGAGAGGGCGCTCTCTCTCTCTCTCTCCGCCATGTAACTGTTGAAGAATAAACCACCCCGCTTCACTCCTCCGCCTTCTGTCTGGTGTTTTTCCCCGTGAGGGGCCGGTGACGACCGAAGACCCGGGATGGGTAAGTGAGAGGGCCGTGGGGCTAGTCGTCTAGATCTGTTGTGAGGGCAAACGCCCGCAACAATTGATGTCTGAACAAGCTTTAAGAGCTCCAAAACTTCTGTCTCTACCACCTTTGTTGACTTTGGAATAAATTGTTCTCATTCCATTCTACCAGGGTAAGTCTTTGCAGTCTTGGTGTAGACATAACCTAACTCACCAATTTTTCTGAGGTCTGTTGGTTGCCCTCGCCCTGTTTAACCCATCTGCCTAGATGGTTTTACTTGGGTGTGGCCATTGCAAAATATACAACTTTTTCAGAACATTGAGGAAGAGTTGAGTGACAGGTGGACACCAAAGGTGGATGAGTATTTCTGAAAAGGACTTGGCAAGTCCTCATAACAGAGGTGCTTGTTTTCCCTAAACTCCCCATATGAGCACTTTCTTCATTTAGTCAGCTATTGATGACCAGAGTTGTATGAGTGCAAAGGTCAAGAATTCCATTGTTATTTTGATCCTGCTCAGAATTATTTTGAGAAACCTTTTCCAATTTGGCAGTTCCCTTATGACATGGGATTCAGTTTCATTTGGCATCACACAACTGTTGCATTAAAGAATTTATTCTTCTTGCTTCAAGGTCCTCCTCTCCTTATTTCTCTTCTTCCTTTTAGATCATTAGTTGAAATGTTTAAACTAACATTACAGGAATATCCCCATATAGACTTTTTGAGGCCATTGTAAAATATAATGGCCAGCTTTCCTCCAAAGAAACAGAAAAAAAAACATTAAAGAACTCTGACAAAATAAGGAATTCTACTTAATATTTTAAACAGTATTGCTAAGGATGGTTAGGTGGTACAGGTAGTAAAGCACGAGCCCTAGAGTCAGGAAGACCTGAATTCAAATCTGGCCTCAGACAATTAACATGAAAACTAGCCGTGTGACCTTGGGCAAGTCACTTCAGCCCAATTGCCATCCAGAAAGAAAGAAAGAAAGAAAGAAAGAAAGAAAGAAAGAAAGAAAGAAAGAAAGAAAGAAAGAAAGAAAGAAAGAAAGAAAGAAAGAAAGAAAGAAAGAAAGAAAGAAAGAAAGAAAGAAAGAAAGAAAAGCTTCATAGTTTTTCAGGTGCAGAGAATCCCCTCAAGGGATTTATAAACCAGTGAGTTAAGAAGACATTACAGGAGGAATTTAAGCAATCTCAGATGAGCTCAAAGAAGACCCAAAATATGTGTTAGTAGAGCATCATGCTGAGTTTCACAATGAAAGGGTAAAGTATATGGATAGGTGATTTGAAAAAAGATAGTTTCAGTTTAATAGGCTTTTCAAGCACTTTTGGGGGCTCTTATGTCAATCCCATTCTTTCCTCTGCTTCTAGATTTTGTTGCTATAGAAATGTTCTATTCCTTGTGACATATCTCCCTAAGTTCTTCAACTTCCTAATTAACCTTAGTATTACTTAATTTTATTGGGAGATCTTTCACTTTATGTATTGTTGTTACTCTTATTCTCTTTTCTTCAGCCAAACTCTTTACTGTCTTTTCAGTATGGTTTAGGAATGTATCAGTAAGCCCTCTTACTACCAGCTTGCTGGTGCGATGGATAGAGTAGATAGACTTGGAGTACAATATATCTGTATTCAAATTATACCTTAGGCACTTAGAAGCTGTGTTTTCCTGGGAAAATAACATCTCTTGGCCTCTTTTTAAAATGGTGAAAATAATAACTCCTACATCATAGGGTTGTTGAAAAATCAGGTAAAGGAGTAGATTAAAGCATTTGCAATCCTTAAATGGTAGCTATATTCACAATATAATCAATATGGAAATAAGTTTTACATATGTAACTATAATGGTAATGGGGATTTGAAGATCTTCCCTGTCCCTTGTGATTGAAAGCAAACAAGTACTTACCACCTTGTTTCAATTGAGCCTTGCCCTAATTATATCAAGCCTTTGTAAAAGAACAGAACTTGTAGAAAGTCAAGTATTTGGCTGGGGAAATGAACAAACAGCAAAGAACAGAAAAAAAAAAACCTTAGACTACAGAATCTTACTTTGGTGACAAAGAAAATCAAAATGTACAACCAGAAAAAGACTACAAAGTCGAAGTTTCTCATCAAAAGCCTGCAAGAAAAAATGTTAATTGGTCACAGCATATGGAATAACTCAATAAGTATTTTGAAAATCAAGTAAAAATGTAGAGGAAAAAATGGGAAGAGAAAGGAGAGGGATGCAAGAAAATCTTGAAAAACAAGTCAACAGCTTGCTAAATGAGACCCCCAAAATATTGAAGAAAATAACACATTAAACATCAATTAAGGTTGGGTGGCCAGGTAGCAAAGTGAATAAGAGCACTGGCTCCAGTGTTGAGAAGACCTGGAGATCAAATCCTGGCCTCAGATACTCAGCACCACACCCAGAAATAACTGGCCGTGTAACCTTGAGCAAGTTACTTAACCGCAATTGCTTAAAAAAAGAAAAGAAAAGGGATGGGATCAAAGTAGAGAATAGAACAAGTGGGAGGTGGGATAGGAGGGAGGAAAATATGGTCAGTCTTTTATAATATATCTACTATGTTATTGTCTTGCATTAGTCACACATGTACAACCTATACTGAACTGCTTATTTTCCCACTAAGTGTGGGTGACAAGGGAGGAAGGGAATGAATCTGGAATTCAAAGTTTTAAAATCAAATATTAAAATCTATCTATCTATCTATCCACACACACACACATATATACACTATTATTAATACTATTTTACATGTAATTGGGAAATAAGATATACAGGCACTGGGCCATAGAGATCCCCTGGAAAAGTCGAAAGGGGTATGGGAGAAAATATGGAAGAGAGCAGATTGGAGGAGGGGATATCCTGTGGGATTGCTATTTTGGGGCGGTGGGTAGGGGAAAAATGGGGAGAAAATTTTAACTCAAAATCTGGCGGAAATGAATGATGTAAATCAGAAGCTAATAAAGCATTTGAAAAATAAAAAAAAACATTAGGAGGGTGGGATGAATATATGACATACTAATGGATAACAGAAAGAGTTTTAGAGGGATGAGTAAAATAAGGGAACAAGGGCAGGGTAAAAAGAGATACTGAGAAGAAAAATAGTAAAATAACTGGGCATGAACCAATATCTCTCACCATTTGCCAAGATAAAATCAAAATGGACAAATGGTATAGAAATAAAGAGATATTTTACAAGAAAATAAGAAGAGAATGGGATATACTAATTTCAGAAATATGGATAGATGAATAATTTATGAATAAATAATAGAGCAAGTGCAAAGTTAAATGTAAAATGGGTAATTTCAGTTACATGAAATTAAAAGGGTTTCATACAAGTAAAATGTGGCAAAAATGAGAAGGAAAGGAGAAAAAGGGAGGAAAATTTTATAGAGAGTATATCAGATAAAGTCTTATATCTTATATATATGAAGAAATTTGTCAAATATGTAAGAATATGAGTTATTCCTCAATTGATAGATAGCCTAAGAGTATGAACAGTTTTCTAATGAACAAATAAAAACAATTTATAGTCATATAAAATGCTCTAAATCATTGTTGATTAGAGAAATGCAAATTAAAACATCCTTGAGATATCATTTTATGCCTACTAGATTTGCTAAAATGTTGGGAGGGAAAATGAAAAATATTGGAAGGAATGTGCAAAATTGGGGACATTAATAAATTGTTGCTTGAATTATGATCTGATCCAACATTTTGGAGAGCATTCTGAATTATGACCATAGATTCTTAATCTACCCATATTCTTTGACCCAATGATACCATTACTTGGTCTATTTCCAAACATAATTAGGGTAATAGGAAAAGGACCTATGTGTTCTAAAATATCAATAGCAGCTTTCTGTGGTGACAAAAAATTTGAAATTGTAAGTATGCCCCTTAATTGAGGCATCAATTACATATTTTCTTCTACTTTTTTCATTCTTTTGATGTTGTTTGACAGATTCTCAATGGCTCATAGAGTCATTAGCTTCCACTTGCCCAATTCCGGTTTTTAATGAATTGTTTTGTTCAGTATATTTTTATAACTCCTTTTTCATTTTGTCAATTTTACTTCTAAGGAGTTGTTTGCTTTGTTTTGTTTTTTTTTTTTCCCAATATGGTCAATAGTAGTTTTAATGAATTGCGTCATTCAGTGAATTTTTGTGCTTCGTTTTCCCAGCTGTTGACTCTCTCTTGCATACCTCTCATTTATTTTCCCATTTTTTATTCCATCTCTCTTATTTGACTTTAACAATCCTTTTTGAGCTCTTCCAATATAGCTTTGGGATTGAGACCAATTCATGTTCCCTTTGAGATTTTATGTTTTGATCTTCTCTGTCCCTGTAGAAACAGTCTATTTTCAGTGTTCATTTTTTGCTTTATGCTCATCTTGTTTGCCTATTTCCTGGTTTTAAAAGCTGAACTCTTGCTGGGGTACAGGGTGCACTGTATCAAGCTTCTTGTGCTAGTGGCCAGAGGTCTGTTCAGTGATTTTGTATGCTCAATCCTCAGGTGCTGGCATCTGGAGACTTTAGGGGTCAGGCAGCTTACCTGGTGCTGAATTAGGGTCCTAGTAGTGGTGTCTGGTAGGTGCTGAGGCCTGGTGAAGTTTTCTTTTTCCCCTGAATTTACCTTGTTCTAGCCTGAAGAACATGGAGGTATGACTGCTGGAGGATACCTGTGTAACTTGGATTGCACTGAAACCCATAGAAGTCCAGTCATTGGGTGATGTCTACCAACCAAGGGCTTTGCTGAAGCCAGTGAAAGTCTGCTTGCTGGAGAACATTTATCCTCCTGGGCCTGCACTCAAGCATGTGTAGTTCCACTGATGGAAGATGTCTTCCTGCCTCTGGCTACATTGGAGCATGTGCTGGTTCTCCAAGTTGTCGTCTGCTGATTCCCCTGGCTATGCAAAGGCATAGGGGGAGTTCATTTGCTAGTTTCATTTGCTTGCTCCACCACCCTGGGGCTCAGGATCTCCCACTGTTTTGCTGAGTTGGGACTTGTTGCTGGCTTTCTTGGATATTTCCTGTCCTGGAATGTGTTCCCCTTTTTCAAGAGTGAGATTGACCCTTTTTGCCAATCCTCCAAGTTTCACAATCTAAAAGTCACCACTTTGTCTTTCCACTGACTGCTGCTCCATGATTTTTCCTAGAGTTCTATCTTCTGGTTGAGTTTGTGTGTGTGTGTGTGTGTGTTTTCCAAGTGGTCAATATGGGATAATGACAGTGATTTGCTTCTTACTTGGACATCCTGCATCTCAGAAGCCTTGACAATATTGTGAGGCTTTTCTAAGAAATATTTTGTAGTGATACTGTTCTTCTCTCTTTTGATCACCCTTCACCATAACAACATGTTATAGTGGGATTCTTTTTGTTGTTGTTGTTGATGACTATGATTTTTTGCCTATTATTTCATCCTACTTCATGAATTCAGAGTGTGTTAGAGCAAGGCTTTGAGTATTTCTGGGTTGAAAATTTATTCTTTTCTTGGATCCACTGTTTTATATAGTTTAATATTATCACAGAATCTCAGGAACATCTTAGAGTGGGAATATTAAAGCTTTCCCAAAGTGGCCTAATCCAGGATGAATCATTTGACTGTCTCCATAGTCTGACCTCTGTTTCTCAATTAAATTTGGTCCTAACCAACAGGAGACTGCTTCTGATCTTAACCACTACTAGGTAGCTAAAAATCTCTCTTTGTTCAGAGTAAGGGAATAGTAGGCTTCCTTTGCTCTGAAGTTATAGTCAAGATTATTTCTCTGCTGCCTCTAGACTGGGCTATAAATTGGACCTGAAACAGAACCCTGTAATCCCAGGCACATGGCTCCTCTTTCTTTCCTAACTTGTTACTTGTCCATTACACTGCTTGGGTCTGTGATCACTCATTGCCCATTATCACTGATCTTAGATAGAAGAACTCTAATCTGTCCTCCTTAAATTTCTTATTCAGAACTGCATAGTGAGCAAAAAAGCTAAAAATGGAAACCATCCCATATAATACACAAAGTCATCGTGCTGTCATTGGTCTGTTATTTTATCTTATTCAGGAGAACAGCAGTCTTCTATCTGTCCTTGAGTAATGGGATATTCCATATGTCCTCTTGCTTCGGGCCAAAAGCTGTCCATAATGTCAGAATTCTCCATCTCCACTGTGTCAACTTGCGAGATATTTTTGAATTTGTCCATCAAAATTTGGTCTAATAGGTTATCTTTTTTTAATTATTTATTTTTGCTGATTTGTAGTTTATGTCTTTCATTTTAATAAAATTTTGATTTACATTTTTCATCATCTTTCCCCTACCCACCACCCCAGAAAAACAAACCCACTGTACACACTCCACCAATCTGCTCTCTCCTATATCCTCCTCCACTCCCCCTCCAACTTTCTGGTAGGGCAAGATGGATCACCACACTCTAGAGCCTGTATATCTTATTTCCCAGTTGAATGTAAAAAAAATAGTATTTAAAAAAAACCATTTGATTTTAAAATTTGAATTCCAGTTTATTTCCCTTTCTCCCTCATCACCCACCCTTACTGGGAAGATAAGCAATTCAATACAGGTTGTACACGTGTAGTCATGAAAAAAATTTCAATAGTGAATATATAGTGAAAGACTGACTATATTTCCCTCCATCCTAAACCCCTCTTGTTCTGTTCTCTCCTATGATCCTGTCCTTTTTTAAAAGTGGGTGCTTCCAACTTCCCTCTCCTCCAGCCTTCCCTCCCTTCCACCATCCCCCTTCTCATCTCCTCTCCCCCACCCCCACTCTCCAGTAGGGTGAGATACCGTATTTAGTGTATATGTCATTCCCTCTCGAAACCAAATTCAATGAGAGTAAGGTTGACCCATTCCCTTTTGCCTTCCTGTTCTTCCCCTCCATTGTAACAGTGATCCCTTGCCTCTTCTATATAAGATAGTTTACCCCATTCTGTCTCTCCCCATCTCCTCTCATTATATTCCTCTCTCACCTCTCAATTTCACCTTTTAAATACCATCCCTTCCTATTCAATTGATCCTGTGCCCTTTGTCTATGTATACCTGTACACATATATACACACACTCACATATACCCTCCTATGTAGACGTATGTATGGATGTATACACACATATATATATGTGTATATATATGTGTGTGTGTGTATGTATGTATGTATGTATGTATATACATATACATATACATATATATATATATATACACACATTTATATTCCCTTCACCTATCCTCATACTGAGAAAGGTTTCATAAGGTGCAATTATTGTTTTTCCATGTAGGTGTGTAAATAGTTCAACTTCCATAAATTCCTCATGATTTCTTTTCCCTGTTCGCCTGCTCATGCTTCTCTTGATCATTGTATTTGAATGTAAAATTTTCTATTCACTTCTGTTTTTTTCATCAAGAATGCTTGGACTTCGTCTATCTCATCGAATGACCATATTTTCCCTGGAAACATTATACTCAGTTTTTCTGGATGGGTGACTCTTGGTAAAATCCTAGCTCCTTTGATCTCTGGAATATCATAGGCCAATCCCTTAATGTAGAAGCTGCCAGATCCTGTGTTATCATGAATGTGTTTCCACAATATTCAAATTGTTTCTTCCTGGCTGCTTGTAATATTCTCTCCTTGATCTGGGAATTGCAGAAATTGGCTATAATATTCCTAGGAGTTCTCTTTTTGAAATCTTTTTCAAGAGGCGATATATGAAATCTAACAATTTCTATTTGGCCCTCTGGTTCTAAAATATCAGGGCAAATTTCCTTGAGAATTTCTTGAAGGATGATTTCTAGGTTCTTTTTTGTGGCTTTCAGGTAGTCCACTAATTTTAAATGATAACTTCTGGATCTAGTTTCCATGTCAATGTTTTTCCCAATGAGTTATTCCACATTGCCTTCTATTTTTTCATTTATTTTTATCTGTTTAATAGTATCTTGATTTCTCATAAAGTTACTAGCTTCCATTTCCTCCAATCTAATTTTGAAGGAATTATTCTCTTCAGTGAGCTTTTGAATTTTTTTCCATATGGGAAATTCTGCTTTTTCAGGCATTCTTCTCCTCATTGGCTTTTTGGACCTAATTTTGCCATTTTAGTTAGTCTGTTTTTAAGGTGTTATTTTCTTCTGAGAGGTTGTTGACTAACTTTTCATGATTTTCTTGTATCATTCTCATTTCTCTTCCCAATTTTCCCTCCACTTCTCTTACTTGATTTTCAAAATCCTTCTTGAGCTCTTCCATGGCCTATAACTAGTTCATAATTTTTTTGGAAGCTTTTGGTGCCAGTTTTCTGACTTCGTTGTTTTCCTCCCATTCCATGTTTTGATTCTTTTTGTCTTCAAAAAAGGAATCTAAAGATGGATTGCTGTACTTTCTTTGTTTCTTTGCTTGCTCATGTTGCCACTCAATTATTTTCCTTTTGGGATATTCACCACAGTAAAACTCTGTTTCCAAAGGGCAGAATTTAGTACCTAATCACTGGGGTTTTGCAGCTGCTGAAGTTCTTAGTTCAGTGCCTTCTCTACAGCCCACTGATACTCTGGCTCACTATTCACAGAGCTCAGTGCCACTACTCAAGACCATAATCCAGATCTAGGCAGATTAGAGCAAGAATGATTACCTTCTGAATGTTCACATGGCCTCCCTACAATCAGCAGGCAAGGAGCTCTGAAGCAGTTATGTGGAGGTGGCCGCATGGCTGCCATGCCTCTGCCACTCCTTGCTCCAGGGGCAGAGGCCAGAATGCACCTCAGTCCACCCAAGTTCCAACCAAGTTCTACTGACCTTTTACTTTCTCTTTGGCATTTATGGCTTGATATTTCTAGAAACTGCCATAGCTGTTGGTGATTCACTCTCCTGAAGTCTGCTGCAGTCACTGGTGCTGGTTGCTCTGGGGCTAAAACATAGGGCTCATGTGGGGCTGGGCTCCAAGCTCACTGCAGTGAGCCCTTTCTGTCCACCTGCTGGGTTGCCTTCAGTGGGAGATTTGTTTCTCTCTGTCACTTTGTGGGTTCTGCAGCTCTAAAATTTGCTTAGAGCCATATTTTATAGATATTTGAGGTGGTTATATGGGGAGCTCAGAGCATTTTCCTGCTTCTGTGCTGCCATCTTGGCTCCACCACAGGGTTCTGTCTTTTTAAAGGATTTTTTTCTTTCTTTCTGGCTACTTGTCTTGTTTTTTTTTTTTCCTTTCCATTGTTTTAGTACATGATGCAGCTTGATGTATAATCTAGCACTGACAAATTATTGGATCTCCTGATACCCAGGGATATTTTGATTTGATCAGAGTGGGGAATATCCAATATTTATTGCTACTTCTGTTTTTTTTTGTTACTATTATCATTATTATTAATACCCAAACAAATTAACAGTTGTATACAAAGAAAGATCACAGAATCATAGATTCTGAAAAGAAAGGGATGGTAGGAACTATCCAATCACATCCCCTTAGAGATGAGGAAATCTTAGAGATGAGGAAATTGAGTAAAACAAAATTTAAATGCCTAACCAAGTTTCTCACCTAGAAAATGTCTGAGGTAGGATTTTTCTTCTCTTCTGAGCTCCAAGTCCAGTAACTCATAGATTAAAAGTTGTTTCAGAACAATCAGTGATAAGTGCAGAGAGTTTGGAAAGCATTTATGGTTGAACCATAAAAAGAGTTATAAATAATATATTTTTTTGTTAATGTGGCCAAAAGAAGTCAGTTACGGGAATTGAAGCAAGATTGTGCTGGCACAGAGGACAATCTGACCAATGGTGAAATCACTTTGGGGGATGGAATTTCCTCTTCTCATAACATTCCAGACTGTGCTCCTATCAGTATTGGAAGCAGAAGTAGAGAGATGTGCCAGTGAAAAGTTCTTGAGGATGGTAATCTATGGCCAAGTGAGGTAGTAGGGAGGAAAAGTCCTATCTCTATTGGAGTTTGGAGTCTGAAGGTGATCCTTGATCAACCTACCTTGGTTATGGCTCTGTTTTCCAGAAAAAGTAAGTCTCTATGATATAGGCAGTTCTAAAATGCAAGTATCACTCCATTAGGTACTTCTGCTGATCTTTGTCTGCTTTTTGTTACATCAATACAGTGGGAGATAATAACTTAATTTGACCTTTTAAAAAATACATTCTATTATTTAATGTTGACCTGTTCTCCTCTACTTTTTTTTTCTCATCCAATATTTTTTTCTTTTAATGTAACCCCATCTGTGTTGGTATGTCTACTGTACCCCAACCATGGCCCTGTTGAAATAACAGTCCAGATAATTCATTTTTTCATTTAATATCATTATTTTCTGTCAATTATTTGCCAATTATTGTTGAATCTATATTAGGCATAACTCATATTCATCTCCTTAATTCTCTCTCATCATGATCATACTAACAATTATCACTTCTTACCAGAATTGTGCAAAGCTCCTAATTGTTCTGTGTCTTTACTTCTCATGACATACCCACTCCACCCCTGCTGAAGAAGCTTCAGCTACTCCCTATTGAATTCAGCAGAAATTTAAAGCACCTGTGTTTAGCACTTAAAGATGTTCACAAGCTGACTACAATTTATTTTCATGGTTTAATTCTCTCTCCTATACTATTGCAATGAAACATTGTGTACTTTTAAAAAATTATATACACAAGCATTCCTTTTCCTATTTCTGTATTGTTTCACAGGCTGTCCTGTAGGCCCTGAATTCTATTTATTCTCACTTTAGACTGTTGAAAAGCTGCATTTACAATTGGACTCAGTTCCCATAAAAATGCCATATATGATTTCACCAGTTATTGTTGCTCCCATTGCCAAAATTATTTTGCATTTATTTGAATGTGTTTTATATTTACTAATCTCCATTAATTAAAAAAAAAATTGAATGCAAGATTTCTGTGGGAAGGCATTATTTATTTATTTTTTGTCTTTAGTGTGCCTCAAAGTATGCATTTAAATACTCATAATATTGCCTTTATTTATCTGAATTGATTTTTTTTCATGTGTAGATTCATGTTTCTGAGGACATTGACTGTATGTTTGTTGCAGAGAGGGGTTACTTCTACATGCAGATGCTAATATACAGGACACAATTGTGAAATAGATTTGAACAAAATGACCCTATTAAATGACTTAGTCCTCTGCTAGTACCACCAACTTACATTTATATAGATGGGTTGAAATAAAAATTATTTCCATTTTGTACCTGATACTGCTAAAAGAAAGATAGTAGGGGTGGCCAGGTAACACAGCGAGTAAGAGCACCAGCTCCAGTGTTGAGATGACCTGGGGATCGAATACCGGGCTCAGACACTTAGCAACCACCCAGAAACACCTGGCCGTGTAAACTTGAGCAACTTACTTTAACCCCGATTGCTTAAAAAATAAAAATAAAAGAACAGATTGCAATTATATAAAAAAAAGAAAGATAGTAGAAAGTGATCTGGACCACTATTTAAATGGTATTTTCATTATTCCTTCTCTTTTTTTCCAAATGCTTTATTAACTTCTGATTTACATCATTCACTACCACCAGATTTTGAGTTACAAATTTTCTCTCTGTTTTTTCCCCTAACCACCACCCCAAAATAACAGTCCCACAGTATATCCCCTCCTCCAATCTGCTCTCTCCCATATATTCTACCATAACCCTTTAGAATTTTCCAGTGGATCTCTATGCCCCAGTGCCTGTATATCTTATTTCCCAATTACATGTAAAATAGTATTAATAATAACAATTTTATACACACACACACACACACACACACACACACACATATATATATATATATATATGTATTTGAGTATTTGATTTTAAAACTTTGAATTCCAGATTCATTCCCTTCCTCCCTTGTCTCTGTAATAGTAATTTAATTTAAAGATCCCCCTGTATTGGCTTGGTTTTTGGTTTGATTGTGTTAAAACTCAGAGCTTGTGAAGCTGTATCAGCAATGCCATATTCACAATGCCTATAGAGATTACAAATATGCTGATATAATTATCCATTAGAAAATACGTCATGTTTGCCATATGAGGAAATAAACTAGAAAATTTATTAAGATACCAAAAGACTGAGTCCCAAAACCAGAAAGTGAAAGCCATCAGAGTAGTTATGACATTGGCACAGGTAGATAAAGTAGAAAGCACCCACATTTTCAAGCCTTTAAAACAGAACAGGCTACCTCAGGCAAAGGTCCTCCTCTCCCCACTCACAGCAACCACCCAGCGTCCTGGAAGAGCGCTCCCAGCAGCTCCGGCCCCTGGCAGTCCTCAGCAGGAGTCCTTAGCAGAAAGTCCTTAGCAGTTCTAACTCAAAAAGGGCTTCGCGCTGCCACTGCCTCTGCTGCTGCCGCCGTCACCACCACCGCCAGCCACCGAAGGAACGCTAGCTTGGCTTCCGCTTCCTCTTGCTCCGCCCCTTCCTGCTACGTCAGCAAGTCCAACGGGGCATGGAAGATCTTTAAATCCCATAACCCTTACAGAAGCCCACTTGTGGGATGGACTTGTTGACGTGAAAAGAGAGGGCTGAACTGGGAGGAGCCAGTGATGTAAATTTAAAGAGACACAAGAAAAGATAGAGGCAGAAGAACTTTTTGGAAGCAGCATCTTGGAGGCAGAGAGAGATGGAGAGGATTGCTGAGGGCCAGTTTGAATTGCCCAGGACTTTTGAGAGCTGCCACCCAGAGCTCCCAAGGACTGAGGAAACATGGGTGCTATGCTGGTACTTTGTCTGTTCTGATGTTGTTTTGCCAGATCTGTCCACTGGTGAAGGACAGTCCTGTTATTGCAGAGGCCATGGAAACTTGCTGTTGGTTCACAGCTCCTGAGACTGTTCTGCAGACAGAGAGTGAATTCTTGAAGACACTGGCAATGTATCTTGTGGCCTTGCTAGGCTTTTTCTCCCCAGGAACAAAGATTGCTGAGAACTTTCCTCTTGTCAAGATGAAGAAAAGACCTCTCTTCGGGTATTAAATGCTGTGCTTAAGCTTGTTGTAACTCTGGGGTAGATGGCCTATTCAGTTGTAATCCAAGGCTGGGGAACTTTTGACCTGTTTGTGTTCTGTGATTGAACAAATGAATGTACTTTACTTATGAAAGGAAAATACTCTCCATTTGAGAAGAGGGGCTTTGTGGTTGACTGAATGGATTATAATATCCAGAGGTGGGGTAGTACTTGATTGAATTACACTTGGCAAATGGCTTATTTTGAATGATGCTAAATGTTGATTTTCTCTGTTCTTAGTTTTTCAGGGAACAAAATGGAGAGCACCTATGCTGGTATTTTGAACCTTGGCAAGTTGCCTTTGCTTGGCATTACAGTCTCCCAACTTTACTGGGAAGATAAGCAGTTCAGTATAGGTTGTACATACGTGGCTAATGCAAAATAATAACATAGAGATATATTGTAAAAGACTGACTATATTTCCCTCCCTCCTATCCCACCTCCCACTTCTGCTATTCTCTACTTTGATCCTGTCCCTTTTCAAAAGTGGGTGCTCCCAATTTCCTTCCTCCCAAGCCTGCCCTCCCTTCCATCATATCCCCTCACATGACCATCCTCCCCTACTCTCTTGGAGGGTGAGATACCCTACATACTGTGTATGCCATTCCCTCCTCAAGCCAAATTCAATGGGAATAAGGTTTACTCATTCCCTTTTGCCTTCCTATTATTCCCCTCGATTGTAACCATTTCCCCTTGCCTCTTCTATATGAGATAGTTTACCCCAATCTGTCGCTCCCCATCTCCTCTCATTATATTCCTCTCTCACCTCTTAATTTCATATTTTAAGTATAACCCCTTCCTGTTAAATTGTCCTGTGCCCTCTATGTATAACTGTAAACATATATACACACATTCACATATGTACTCATATGCCAATATACCCTCATACACACACACACACACAAACACAGACATATATATATATATATGTATATATGTATATATATATATATATTTTTCCCCTTCAGCTACTGAGAAAAATTTCATAAGTTACAATTATAATTTTTCCATGTAGGAATGTTAATAGTTCAACTTTGATAAGTTCCTTATGATTTATTTTCCCTGTTTACCTTCTCATGCTTCTCTTGCTTCTTCTATCTGAATGTCAAGTTTTCTATTCAACTCTGTTTTTTTTTTCAGCAAGAATACTTGAAAGTCCTCTATTCCACTGAATGACCATATTTCCCCTGAAACATGATACTCATTTTTGCTGGGTAGGTCACTCTTGGTTTTAATCCCAGCTCCTTTACCCTCTGGAATATCATATTCCAAGCCCTTCGATCCCTCAGTGTAGAAGCTGCCAGATCCTGGGTTATCCTGATTGTGTTTCCACAATATTCAAATTGTTTCTTCCTTGCTGCTTGTAATATTCTCTCCTTAATTTGGGAATTCCATAACCTTGCTATAATATTCCTATGGGATTTCTTTTTGGGATCTTTTTCAGGAGGTGTTCAGTGGATTCTTTAACTTCTATTTTGCCCTCTGGTTCTAAAACATCATGGCAATTTTCTTTGAGAACTTCCTAGAAGATGATTTCTAGGTTCCTACTTTGATCATGGCTTTCCGTTAGTCCAATAATTTTTAAATTATCTCTCCTGGATCTATCTTCCAGGTCAATGCTTTTCCCCATGATATTTGTCACATTACCTTCTATTCTTTCATTGGTCTGGATCTGTTTAACAGCATCTTGATTCCTCATAAATTCATTATTTTCCATTTACTCCAATCTAATTCTGAAGCAATGATTCTCCTCATTGAGCTTTTGAGATTCTTTTTCCATCTGGCTACTTCGACTTTTTCAGGCATTCTTCTCCTCATTTCCTTTTTGAGCTTCTTTTACCATTTGAATTAGTCTGTCTTTTAAGGTGGTATTTTCCTCAGTCAGGCTGTTGACTCTCATTTCGTAATTTTCTTGCATTTTTCTCATTTCTCTTCCCAATTTTTCCTCCACTTCTCTTATCTGCTTGTTAAGGTCCTCTAGGGCCTGTAACGAGCTCTTATTTTCCTTAGAAGCTATTGGTGCAAGAGTTCTGACTTCAGCGTTTTCCTCCTGTTCCCTGCTTTTCTCCTTTTTGTCCCCAAAATAGTAATCTAATGTTGGTATCTTCTGTTTTCTTTGTTTCCTTTGCCTGGTCATGTCACCCCTCAGTCACTTAACCCCTAAGCTTTTTGCCACAGTAGGACTTGGCCACCAGTCAGGAGAGCTTTCATCCCACACTCTGGGGTTTTCCCAGCTGCAGGAGGTATTAGATGGTTGCCCTCTGTGAATCCTCCACACACTCTGGCAAGCTGGACACACACCCCAGGACCTCCACCCTAGACTGCAATCCAGATCAAAGAAGTTTAAAGCAAGAGCGATTATTCCTCAGACTGGTGCTTGGTCTCCCTACAGTCTGCAGGCCAAGAACTGAAGCTGCCACATGGCAATGGCTCACTGTTCTAGTGTCTCAGGGGCTTCTCGCCCTGGGGGCAAAAGTCAGGCACTCCCACTTACTGGGTCCCAAAGTCCAGACTGTACTGACCTCTCACTTTGTCCTTCGCATCTATGTGTTGATACATCTAGAAACAGCCACAGCTACTGCTGATTTGGGGTCCCTCCGGGAGGTGGCTGCTCAGGTCCCCCCTTGGGGTTAAAACCTCAGAGTGGGGCTGAGCTGGGCTTCCAGAGCGTTGCACTGGCCGAATCCTGGTGGCCTGCTGAGCTGTCCTCAGCGGGAGGTTATTTTCTCTGTGTCATTTTGTGGGTTCTGCCCCTCCAAAGTTTGTTTAGAGTCCCCTTTTACATGGATTGGGGAAGTTGGAAGCCTGAGCCCAGCAGAGGTCCTGCTTCTACTCTGCCATCTTGACTCCACCCCTCTTCATTGTTCCTTCTGGACAAGCATTTCAAAATATTATAGGACAAGATCTTTGAATGACTCAAATGCACGAATAAAATTAGTGATCAACAACTGATGTGTGAAACCTAAATATTTGCTCTTGACAGAAAATTAATTTTCAATTTCATGATGTGCTTTTAATAAGCTCTTTAATTATAAAAAGAAAACTCTAGTGAGATGTGGAAGGTAAGAACCTGTTCTTTTGATCGAGGTACTTATAGTTTGTTGTCATGTAGATTTGAAAAATGCCAACTCCCTGTTTCCCTTAAGTCTGTCAGTTTTTATTACATCTAGTGATATGACTGGTATCAGAGACTGTGGGACGTTTTTACTGTTAAGATTGACAGTAAACCTGAGAAATTTATACAGTAATCTTTAAATTGACTTTTTTTAAGTCTAAATCTTTGATTTTTTTTAAATTAGGGTAATTTATAAGGTCCTAATATTATCTCTTTGTACCAGGACACACATTTTCATTGTGTAACTGTCCTACTGGCTTTGTTAGGGCACAGATAATAAGATGCTCGCTTTCCTCCTGCTATTTCTGAATCCAATTAAATGATTCTAAAGTGGACTCTGGGACCTCAAACAAAAGTTCCTCTGAGAGCAAGCACTCTAACATAAACATAAAATCCTATTTAGGTATTTTGTTAATTTCAAAATTGATGTTTTGGACCCAACTCAGTGTATGACACATATTCATCTACTTTTGTGTACGTACATCTTTCTAAAGGTTTAGCATGACACCAGACAGGAACAGAAAAACTAAAACTAATGGGTTCTCAGGGTATGGGCATGGGACATGGTACAGCACAGAGTCACAAATCTATATTCTTCCCCACATTTGGATAAGTATTCAATAGATGAAAAACCATACTTCTTATCTCTCTCTCTTATAAAGTGATATCATGGAGAAGAGGGAATAAAAAGTCGTTACTACTGGGTAGACAGTTAATTGACAATGTTAATAGTCTACTGGAGTTGGAGTGAAGAATGTTTACATTTTATGTGACCCAGCACAAGCCATTAATTTCAATACACTTCAGTGTTTCCTATTCTGATGTTAGTAGCAGTTACATCATAGGATTGTTGTGAGCATCAAATGAGATGATTTCTGTAAAGTCATTGGCAAATTTTTAAAAGCTACAGAAGTGCTAGTAATGATGATGGTAATGATGGTGTTAGTGGTGTAGTCTTATAAAGGTTAAAAATCCTTTTACCCATATTCTTTTATATTAATTTAAATAAATTATACCATTAGTACTATTTCTGTTGTTTTTAATATTGTATAATTTTATTATTGAGAAATTTGGAAATATTTTGAGATTCTTTAAGAGGGAGGATATTTGCCAAAATATATTAAATATTCTAGGGCTTAGCAACTCTTTCAAGCATTCCTGGCAAAAATCCTACACTAGAAACAATTTAATATATTGGTCAAATAATTCTGTAACTCTAGATACAGAATCCATTGCTTCATATTAGACAGTATGTATAAATTCCCTAGTGAATTAGAGATTTGAAGAAATATCTGATAGATTTAATAAAGATAGTTAAGCACAAACATTTTTTCTTTAATTATGGCTTTTTGTGGAGAAGAGGAAGAGAGATTGATGACATCTGAGTAATTTGAATAATTACTTCCTCTTTTCCAGTTTTCTGACCCAATAAAAGGGAATATGATAAATTTCTCAGTACAAAAAATAATCACTGACACTAGAAGGTAAGAGTTGATTCCCAAGTTCTAAGTAGCCAGGAATGAGATATATTTTCAAAGTCTTTCATTTTCCTCTTATATATCTGGTATTGACAATAGTTAGAGACTAGTCATCATATTTGATAAACTGATTATGTAACCCAGAAGAATAAATTACAAGAGTTCTTAGTAATCTATCAGAGTACGCAGTAAATGCATCTTTGGGGCTGATTGAAGATAGAATTTAATACAACTTGTCCAGTGAAGTTTATTAAAGATATTAAAATTATCAAAACTTTTATTTTATCTTCCCAGAGTTGAAACTCACATTAGCAGCTAAGGAAGGATTCTTCTGAGCAGAGTTTCTGGTCTGTTGCTCTGCTGCCTGAATACTAAAAACAACGTTTTTGTTTTCCTTCTTCATGGAGAAAATGGGATTTTTCATCATATAGCTCAAGCCAATTTTCTTCTACATTTTTCTGAAAGTGAGATTTAATAAATATTTATTTGGTAATACTTTTTAACCTACCCATGGCTGAAGGCTAATCATGGCTGAATTCAATCTATCATAACAGATGACTGAGGGAAACCAGGGAGGGAGGTGGGGAAAAGGGAAAGGTAAGTGGCATTATATAATAAGTATTCCCTTGTGGGGAGAAAAACTCCCTTTTGCACCCAGAAATATGCATTTCAATCCCCTTTGCTTAGTAAATTAAGGGGGTTTATTCAGCTCTCTCTTAAAAAATAAGCTTCCTAAATTAATTCATTTATTTTTTATCCCTACCATCATTTTGTTGGATGCTGGCTATAGGAACCAACAGCATTTACTCATGCAATGTAAATATGGCAAAACTGAGGAACTCTGTGCATTTTTGACATTTCTTGCATTTATTAAACTGCATATTCCCAATCAAGCATTAGTTTATTTGCTATTTTCTCTTTTTCGCCTAAACTACTTGTCATGGAAAGGAAAAAAAAATCTAAGAGTACATATGTGTGTGTGTGAGTGTGTGTGTGTGTGTGTGTGTGTATGAAGGTGGTATAACTTATGTAGATAGAGAGGTAGAGAGATAGAAATCTAAATATGAATATGGATAGATCTACCACTTCAGTTGACTTCCATTGATTATGATCAGAATCCTAAAAAATCAGGTATGTTGAAAAAAGTTTAATTCTAAGAAATTATACTTAAAAAAAAAAACATTTCAAAGTAACTCCTGGGCATGGACAGGTCCAGCTGGATATTTATCCTAAATTGGAATATAAATTTAATCTATGTAATGTAAAAAAGTTAAACAGTTCTTTAACTGTGTTTCTTAGATTCATCTGATAATTATTCAATTGTTTGATTCATTAGGCTTATTTGGATGTGTTGTCTAAAATATGAGGCTATAGTTGTTGAAATGAAAGTATTACAATTATTTTACCTTGAGCATAATGACTGCCCTTGGAGTTGGGAAGACTTTCCTTAGACACATGTTAGTTATGTGAGCATGGAAAAACCAAAATCCCCCCAATAATTCTCAAAACCAATGTTTTAGATGAGTTGCCAATCTATATCCTTTGATGGAATTCAATTCCCTAATAAGCATTTATTGATTTGTAAGATCAGGAGGTGTTTCCATAACAAGAGTTGCTGTCATGCCTAACATCAGAGGTTTAGGACTTCCTGATTATTAATAAATCAGATTGATATAATTGGGATAGAAGCATAAAATATCTAAAAGAAGGAAAGAAGATTTACCCAATATATGATGGATATTAAAAAAATTGAATGGACCTCTGTCGCTATAATAATATGACTCTTATGGCTTATATAAAAGAGGTTTTGTTTTTATATTATCAATATTTTCCTTCAACTTTTAAATCTCAAATATAAGAGGATATTATTGCACTATTGATTCAGAGAGAAGAATTACTGTATCTGTTATAGGAGGTGTACCAAAATACTTAGTTTCATATTAAGCTATTTTGTTCTATCAATATAACAGGTATTATCCCTATCTGTATACTAAGTTATACTTCATTTTATACTTTACCAAAGGACTTGCCAAGTAATACTGTGTATTTCTATTATCTATGCCATATTCTCCATTATAAATTATATTAAAACAATGTCGATGTCTCATTTTAATATCATATCACTACCAGGGTCTAATGCAATTCTCTGCATGTAATAAACATGTGTTAAATGCTTAAGTAAAGAAGCATTTGCCTTTCTCTTGAACAGAATTTCTGATTATAACTCTCAAGACTATCAATACAATAGGGAGGCAATCTCTGGAATATCTGGAATGTGTTTGTTTTGGGGTCTTTTTTGCCCAATGGGAAAAAATTCATTCTTAATTTACTTTTTCCATCTTCCTTAATAGCGGGTATATCATGGCTAGAGCAATGATTTCCCTATGGCATAATTACCATGGATTTTCTCAACTCTCTTTTAGATACACATGCTTCAAACCTTTGTTGTTTTATTCAGCTAGACTGATTTCTGAACAGAGATATATGCCATGTACAAGATTAATCTTTCCCTGAAAAGAGCATCCCCTGTCAGTGGTTAATCTGTTAAAGCTTAAAAATTAAAATGAAATCTTTTTACTTCAAGTGTTGTAAACTGGGGATACAGGATATTGTGCAGGGTTATTCTCCTTTTGATATTCAAATATCCCTCTGAGCCACTCTCAAACATTTGCTAGACCTCTAGGTATGAGGGATGACTTTTGTCTTGACCTCAAAGTTCACCAGAAATCTTTATCTACATAATAGTAAGTAGCTTTTGTGATCACCATACATATGATTAAGTTTTAATGAGCAAATATGTATAGCACAGTGATAGAACTATTGAAAAGGAGAAGAGAAAATAAATTAGAATTGGGGAGGCTAGAATCAATTTTATGTTTCATATTTTTTGGCTATTTCATTTTGACAGTAGACAAATTATTACACCACTATCCCCTGGGGACAGTCAGTAGTTGTTCATTCTGAAGGGATTGCCAATAAAGGCATACACCAATGCCAGCTACTACATAGTGTGAATATCTGTCATGGGTAGCTTAATTAAAAGGTCATTGACTCTTTTAAATAGAAATTATTTGCAGCCAGGCATCGGGGGCGAAAGGTAATATCTCCACTGACCAAGTTTATACTTCCCTAGTCATTCCACCTCCATAAATGACATCAGAATGTATAGTTAGTTAAACTCCTTGAGCAACCAATCATTGCCAACCCAGCAAGCACTGGAATCAGTCCTGTTGGACTGTAGTTGTTCTGAGGAGTGGAGCCATTTGTTGGCTCAGGTGCTCTACAGTAATTTAATGGGAAGACTGTCTGAGTACCAGCATTGAACTTACTTTACAAAGGCTAGCTAGTGCCTATTTGTAAGAAACTGACAAAATGTTGGCATTCAGGTAATGGGAAAATATTAAGCATGAAATTGAACTGCTGTGTCACCAAAGGTTCTACTAAATAGGTTGCTGATACAGTGTAAGTCATACAAGTACAGAGGTCTAAAATGGGCTTCCTAGAACAAATTTCAACTCTTTACTACCAGAGAAATCCTACCATTCTTCTTTTCTTCAGGTTACAACACTGTCATCTTTACAGAAAAGTCTCAAATAATATAGCAATTATGCATATTTGTCTCCTTTCCCTGAGTTTATTTCTTCTCTAGATAAATTAACAACAAAAAAAGATAATTTGACATTCCAAATCACTAATAATTACAGAAGAGAATATTGAAACCTCTATGATTCACCATTTCAATATCTATTTACTTAACAAATATCATGATACAAGGAAAAATTCAGTGCTGAAGAGGGTATATGATAAAGGCTCACTAAATTTCTAGAGAATTATTTAGATTGATGTAAGGAAATTTATAAAATATTAATAACTTTCATATACTTTTCACATATTTTGAATGTACTTGTTTTTGCATGCTATTTCCCCTCTTAGAATATAAGCCTTTTGAAGTCAGAGACTTTTTTCTCTTTTTTTTTATCTATTTCCAGTGCTTAGCAAGCTAAGTACTTAATAACTGGTGGTTTTGAGATACATTACAAAGTGGTTAGTGACAGCAACAAAAAATCCATATTATTAAAAAAATCACAGGAGTAGTGTGATAAATTATAAATATTTTACCTAATCTAGAAGTAGTATTCTTCCTACTATATAACATTTCCCATTTTTCCTTTTGCTGTTACTGTTACTAGGTTTTTATTTAAGAGAAAATGGGATAAGAGGACTTCTGGGGGCAACACCAAGATGATAGAGTGGAAGAATCACTTAGTCAACCTCTCCCAATAATTCCCTCAAAGCTACTTTAAAATAATTCCTCAAATAAAATTCTGGAATGATATAACCAACAAAAGATCAAGGTGAAACATTCTTTCAGCCCTAGATAACTTGGGAAGTGAAAAAGAGATGTGCGATACTGGTACAGAAGCTGGCCTATAGCCTACAGTAATAAAACACTGGTGGTGGGATTAGGTGGTGGCAAAAGAAGTAGGAACTTTGCGAATTCTCAAGTCAAAATTAGTAAAATCTCTGTCATATGGTCAGGAATATTATTTGGTGCCACTATGCTACCACTGGACATGAAACAGGTGCTATTTGGCAACTCCATTACCTATACCCACATCTGGGTCACAATTAAAGTTCAAAGAAGAGCACTTTTAGTCAAGAGGAAGCAGAGGTCAAGAGAAAAATTTTTCTTCCAGGCCCAAGGAGATGAGGACTGAGGAGGAGTATCATTTTTGGTCCCAATACATCAGGGACCCCGAGGAGTAGTATACATTGGATTCCCAAGGGATCAGGGGCATTCCTGTGTAAATGTCAAATCACTGACCAGGAGTGCAGTTATCATACCTCTCCCAAACACATCACCTTGGAACCACTGAAAACTCCCAAACTCCCAGAACTAATTCTGGAAAACAGCATTACAATAAAGGCTGAAACTCAGGACAGAGTCTATCTCTAGTTCCTCTTGCTGCCTTCCAGAAACAGAGTAAAACTTTGACATAAAATTAAAAATCAAGAAATAGGATAGAAAAAATGAGCAAAAATGACAATAATAAAATGTTATGGTGATGGGGGAGATCAAGAAAAAATTTCAGAAAAACACAATGAACTTAAAAGAGGTATACACAAAGCATCAAAGAAAAAAGTGAATAATATAGAAACCAAAAAAGAATCCCTTGAAGAATTGGAAATTATTTTGAAAATCAAATGCATATAAAAGAGACAAAATTAGGTAAAGAAGGGAGAGGAAAGGAAGAAAATTGTGAAAACAAAATAAGCAGATTAGGAAAAGGAACAAAAATACCAAAGAAAATAATAGCACAATATAATTATCAATTAAAATTGGTACAAAACTACACTAAAAAAGATCTTGATAGAAGCAGAATTGTAAAAATGGAGAGGTACATAAGTTCACTGAAGAAAATAATCCCTTAAAATTAGAATTGGACAAGTGGAAACTAAGGACTCCATGAGACATTAAGAAACAGTAAAGAAAAATAGAAGAAAATGAGGACTATTTCACTGAAAAAAGATAGCCTGGGAAATAGATTAAGGAGGGAAAATTAATGTCATTGAATTACCTGAAGGCCATTATAAAAAAATAACCTAAATATAATATTTCAATAAATTATATAAAGAATTGCTTAATATCCAGAATTAAGAGGTAAAATAGAACATGAAAGCATCTTTCAATCACCACATGAAAGAGATCCCAATAGGAAAAAAAAAACAAAAACTCTAATTTCTACAGAAATATTATAAACAAATTCCAGAAGTCCCAGTTCAAGGAAAATATATTGGAAGCAGTCAAAAAGAAACCATTCAAACATTGTGGAGCCATGGTAATAGTCACACAAGATACAACAACTATGATATTAAAGAAACAGAATTTGGAATATGATATTCCTGAAGATAAAAGCATTAGGATGACAAGCAAGAATAACCTACACAGAAAAATTGAGCATAGCCTATTATGAAAAAAAAATGGATATTAGACAAAATTAATTACTTTAAAGCATTTCTGATGAAAATACCAGAACTGAACAAATATTTAATATGCAAGAAAAAGACTAAAGAGAAACTAAAATAAAATTCAAGAGAAATCTTGAGGAACTTAATATGACTAAACCATTTGTATTCCTACATGGGAAGATGGTAGATTTAAGTAGGCAGAGGAGTCCTATCAATTTTTTTTTTTACTTCACAAATATTTTTGTGATACCAAAATCAGGAAGAGTACAAACAGAAAAAGAAATCTGTGGCCCAATTGACGCAAAAAAATTTTTTAATAATATACTAGAAAGTAGTTTATAGGAAAATATTACACAGGTCATACACTTTGACTAGTTGGAATTTCTATCAGGAATTAAGGGCTCATTCCATATTGGGAAAGCTAAGGGAATAACTGATAATATCAATGAGAAAAAAAAAAACTTTATGATGTTCTCAATAGATAGAGAAAAGTCTTTTGAAAATTACAAAATTAATTCCTGTTAAAACATTGGAAAGCATACAAATCAATGGAGTCTTTCTAATAATTATTAGTAATATGTAAAGCTAAAAGGCAGCCTTGTCTGTACTGAGGATAAGTTTGAAATCTTGGCAAAAAAAAATTATGGATGAAATTAGGACATCTGTTATCACCACTATTATTCAAAATTGTATTAGATATGCTAACTCTACAATAAGGGAAGAAAAAGGAATCAGAGGAATAGAAGTAGGAAAGGAAAAATAAAAAAAATATCACTCTGTAGTTCTTATAATTGTGTACTTAGAGAAAAAATGAAAATGAGTGAAATGATCAAACTAAATGAGTAAAAATGATTAACCCGCAGAATTGCAGGATGTAAAATAAAGCCAAATAAGTCATTAGCATCATTAGCATGTCTACTTATTACCAATAAAATCGTGCAGCAACAGATAAAAGATAAATTCTATATAAAATAATTGAAGACAATAAAAATACTTAAAGCATGCCTCCTTAGACAAACCCAGAGGCCAAATGTATTCAGTTATCAAATCTTTTTCACAGAAATGAAGTCAGATTAAAATGACTGAAGAAATATCCATTGTACATGTGTAGGCTAAGCCAATACAATAAAAATGACAAGTCTACCTAAATTAACTTATTAATCAACACCATACCAATAAAACTACCAAAGTATTATTTTATGGAGCAAGAGAAAGTAGTAACAAATCTCATCTGGAAAATACATACTGATTACAAACTATATTATAAAGAAGCCATAATGAAAACAATCTGGATAAGAAAAAATAGAGAGCTGATTAAGTGGAATAGATTAGGTAGGTATACAATGCAGAGGTATACATGACTATAATCATCTAGTATTTTATAAGCACAAATATTCAAGATTTGGGTGTAAGAACTCAGAATTTTATAAAAATTTCATGGAAATTTGGAATAAGCTAGGCATAGACCACAATCTCACACTGCATAACAAGAAAATTTCAGAGGTGGAGCCAAGATAGCAGAGTAATAGAATCAGGCCTCTGCGCAACTGAATCACTGGAAGCAGTAGTGGTTTCCAGACGTCACAGTCCACAGATGCCAACGACAACTTAGAAAGTCAGAAGGAAATGTCTGTCATAGCTGGGTGAGGGTGGAATGCAGTCTTGTGCAAACCATGCTAGCTTAGTTTTGGTCACAGCAAATGAGGAGCAGCCTTGGAAATGGCTGAATCAGCAGTTTTAGGAGCAGCAGGTGTTTCCAAGAGCTCTGGGCCCACACACAGTGTAAAGCCAAGCACAAACAGCTTTCCAGAAGATGGCTACTTTTTTTTGAAGGTTCTGATTACATAGCATAGTGAATTCTATATTTATTCAATAACTAATCAGAGCAAAACATTCACAGAAAACCAAGGTACAATGTTCACAATAACATAATAACTCAACCCAACATCTTATCACTAAAATGGCCACATAGTTTTCACCAAAATGGTCACATAGTTTTGAACAAAGCACAAACACTTAGTCAATCAATCACTTACTAACTAAATCATTCAATCATAAAGGACAAAATGTCAAAGTCCTCCACCCATGGGGCACATATGAGTCACTATTCAGTCATCAGTCACTACTCAGTACCTTCTTAAGGGGTAGTGGGAATTACACAAACTATCCACCTCTAGGTCACTAGTAAATTACAATTTCATCACTACTCAGTACCCACAGAGAGGTCTATTCATCTCAACTCAGGACAGGCTTTTAGCTTCCATGCCTCCTCTTCCATGGTCCCAGCTCCCAACTGAATCTAACCAACTGCCACCTGAGTTCAAAGGCAGACAGTTCCCAGCTCCATATCCAGCTCTCCATGTAGTTCCTGCTCGACATTGGAGCTCACAGTGTCCAGTCCATCTCAAAGCCTTCACAGTCTCTATTGCTGCAAACACAAGCCTTGACAAAGCCACAATAATATTCATGCACATTAACAAAGCCGCAGCAACATTTGTAAAGAATACCAACACCTCAGCCATACTTCTTCAGCCTTTGGAAGTTCCAGCCAGCCCTCAGAAATCTTCAGCAGCCTCAGAAGCTATTTCTGACCCTCAAAAGTCTTCAGCAGCTCCATTCTCAAAATCAAAATCACTTCCTCCCATTATCAAAATCAAAATTACTTTCTCTATGGAAGTTCCAGTCCAGCAGCAGCATCCCAGCCTTCAAGTGTTGATCCAAAGAAGTTCTGACTTTCCCAGCTTGTGCTCTTCCTTATATATGGTATAGCTCCTTCCTGTTCAGCCCCTTTCTGTCATGTCAGCAAAAGGGATTCCCCGTTCAGTCCCTTCCTGTTAATGTCAGCAACATGGGTTCATACTTTCTGTTTCTTTAACAGAGGATTAATTTGAAATTAGGTGATAAGTACTGTCAGCTTTTTAGTATCAAGGGATCTTCAAATTTCATTACCATTACAGACAGTAAGGGGAATAAACAACTGTCAGCAGGAGATTATAGTGGTCTCTTTGTTGGTACTGAGGCAGGACTTTGTTGTTTTGCCTGTTCTCAGATAAAGATCAGAGTCCTGGGTGACAGTCCCAGGGTAAGAGGAGCAAAAGAATAATAGAACTTAGGGCCACAATGAAACAGAGATTCTCTTTAAAGTTACAAGTTATAAAAGAGTACCTGTGATCACTTGCAGACCACAATACAGTCCAAGAAGGTAGTAAACACTTATCTTTAGCTTATACTACTGTAGTAGAACTGAAAACTTACAGGACCTAAAATTATGTCCAAAAATAGTTGCACAAGACCCCTGAAGCTTGTCACAGGGAATCATCCACCCTGGAAGCAGAGCACTACTTTAACAAGGAGTTGAGAGTCAAGCACTAGACTGGGAGAATGAACAAGCAGTGGGGATAGGAAGGGAACTCTGATGACAAACAGTTACTATGGTGTCAAAGAAGATTAAAACACAATTTGAGGGACATAACAGGGTCAAAGCTTCTACTTCTGAAAACTTCAAGAAAAATATTAACTGAACTCAAGTCACAGAAGAGTTCTAAGATAATTTTGAAAATCAAGTAAGAGAGGTAGAGGAAGAAAAATGAGAGTGATGCAAGAAAATTATGAAAAATAAGTCAACAACTTGGTAAAGGAGGCACAAAAAAATACTGAATAAAATAACACCTTAAAAATAGTTTAAGCCCGGTGGGGGAGCTAAGATGGTGGAGTAGAAGCAGGACCTCCCAGCAGCTCCAGCTTCCACCTTCCCCAATCCATGTAAAAAGAGGACTCTAAACAAACTTTGGAGATGCAGAACCCACAAAATGACACAGAGAAGCTAAATTCCCAGTGAGGACAGCCCGGCAGGCCAGCAGGAATCAACCAGCACAGTGCTCTGGGAACCAAGCCCAGCCCCACTCCGAGGCTTTACCGCAGGGCAGGCCTGACCAGTCACCTGCCAGAGGGACTCCAGATCAGCAACAGCTGTGTCCATTTCCAGATTTATCAACCCATAGATGCGAAGTACAAAGTGAGAGTTCAGTGCAGTCTGGACTTTGGGACCCAGTAAGTGGAGAGCATGGCTTTTGCCCCCAGGGTGAGAAGCCACTAAGACACCTTCACAGCCAGCCAGTGCCATGTGGCAGCTTTAGCTCCCTGCCTGAAAAATGTAGTGGGACCAAGCACCAGTATGATGGGTAATCGCTCTTGCTTTAACCTGCTTGGATCTGGATTGCAGTCTAGGGTAGACATTCTGGGGTGTGTGTCCAGCTTGCCAGAGCGTGTGGAGATCTCAGAGAGGGCATCCATCTAATACTTCCAGCAGCTGAGAAAACACCAGCGTTTGGGACCAAATCTCCCCTGTCTGGTGGCAGAGTTCTACTGTGGCAAAAAGCCTAGGGGTCAAGTGACTGAGGGGTGACATGACCAGGCAAAGGAAACAAAGCAGACAGAAGATTCCAACATTAGACAAATATTTTGGGGACAAAAAGGAGCAAAGCATGGAACAGGAGGAAAACAGTGAAGTCAGAACTCCTGCACCAAAAGCTTCATATGAAAACACAAGCTGGTTACAGGACAAAGAGGACCTTAAGAAGCAGATAAGAAAAGTGGGGGGAAAATTGGGGAGAGAAATGAGAACAATGCAAGAAAATTATGAAATGAGAGCCAACATCCTGACTAAGGAAAATAACACTTTAAAAAACAGATTGACTCAAATGGCAAAAGAGGCTCAAAAAGGAAATGAGGAGAAGAATGCCTAAAAAAGCCAAATTTGCCAGATGGAAATAAAGAATGTCAAAAGCTAAATGAGGAGAATCATTGCTTCAGAATTAGTTTGGAGCAAAAGGAAGCTAATGACTTTATGAGAAATCAAGATGCTGTTAAACAGATCCAAACAAATGAAAGAAGAGAAGGCAATGTAAAATATCTCATGGGAAAAACCACTGACCTGGAAAATAGATCCAGCAGAGATAAGTTAAAAATTATTGGACTAACTGAAAGCCATGATCAAAGTAAGAACCTAGAAATCATTCTCCAGGAAGTTCTCAAAGAAAACTGCCCCCGATGATTTAGAACCAGAGAGGAAAATAGAGGTTGAAAGAATCCACAGATCACCTCCTGAAAAAGATCCCAAAAAAGAAAACTCCTAGGAATATTATAGCCAGGTTCTGGAATTCCCAGATTAAGGAGAGAATATTACAAACAGCGAGGAAGAAATAATTCGAATATTGTGGAAACACAATCAGGATAACCCAGGATCTGGCAGCTTCTACACTAAGGGATCCAAGGCCTTGGAAAATGATATTCCAGTGGTCAAAGGAGCTGGGATTAAAACCAAGAGTCACCTACCCAGCAAAACTGAGTATCATGTTTCAGGGGAAATATGGTCATTCAGTGGAATAGAGGACTTTCAAGCATTCTTGCTGAAAAAAACAGAGTTGAATAAAAAATTCAACATTCAGATACAAGAAGCAAGAGAAGGTAAACAGGGAAAAGAAATCATAAGGAACCTATCAAAGTTGAACTATTAACATTCCTACATGGAAAAACAATAATTTTTTTATGTATGAACCTTTTTTTCAGTAGTTGAAGGGAATAGATAGATAGATAGATAGATAGATAGATAGATAGATAGATATACATGTATATATATACATATATATATATTTATATAGATATAGATAGATGAGTGTATATATGTTTCCAGGTATATATAGATAAAGGGCACAGGACCAATTTAACAGGAAAAAATTATACTTAATAGGTGGAACTAAGAGGTGGGAGAGGAATACAATGAGAGGAGATGGGGAGAGACAGATTGGGGTTAACTATCTCATACAGAAGAGGCAAGGGACAATCGTCACAATCGAGGAGAAGAATAGGAAGGCACAAGGGAATGGGTCAAATTTATTCCCATTGAATTTGGCTTGAGGAGGGAATGAAATATACAGAAAATAAAGTATCTCACCCTCCAGGAGAGTAGTGGGGGAAGGGGATGAGAAGGGGGATGATGCAAGGGAGATCATACTAGGGGGAAGACAGAAGCTGGAACCCCCATTTTTGAAAAGGGATGGGATCAAAGTAGAGTATAGAACAAGTGGAAGGTGGGATAGAAGGGAGGAAAATATAGTTAGTCTTTTACAATATATCTACTATGTTATTTTTTTTGCATTAGCCACACATGTCCAACCTATACTGAACTGCTTATGTTTCCAGTAAGGGTGGGTGACAAGGAAGGAAGGGAATGAATCTGGAATTCAAAGTTTTAAAATCAAATACTCAGATATATGTATATATGTGTATACATACATATATATGTATGCATGCATGCATATATGTATATGTGTATATACATATATATAATATTATTAATACTATTTTACATATAATTGAGAAATAAGTTATACAGGCACTGGGGCATAGAGATCCACCGGAAAAATCAAAAGGGGTATGGGAGAAAATATGTGAGCGAGTAGATTGAAGGAGGGGATATCTTGGGGGACTGCTATTTTGGGGAGGTGCGTAGGGCAAAAACAGGTAGAAAATTTGTCACTCAAAATCTAGCAGAAATGAATGATGTAAATCAGAAGTTAATAAAGAATTTGGATATTTAAAAACAATTTTAAAAATGTAATCTAAGCCAAAATGTAAAAAGGTCCAAAAAGTAAATGAGAAGGTGAATTCCTTAAAAAGCAATCTTCTCCAAATATTTGCAAGTTCGATTTAGAAAATTAAGAGTCATTTCCCTATTGATTAATGATCTAAGTATGTAATCAATTCTTGCAGGAAGAATTTTTATCTGAGATTTCATCTCATTTTAATATGAAATTTTCAGACCTATCTATACACAAATGGAAAAAAATATTCGAACTCACTATTTATTAGAGAAATACAAATTAAAATAATTCTGAAGTACTACTTCATACCTATTAGATGGTCTAATTTGATGGAAAAGAAGAATGATAAATGTTGGAGGGGATGGGGAAAATCAGACATTAATGCATTCTTGGAGTTGTGAACAGATTCCAATATTCTGGAGAGCAATTTGGGACTTTGTTCAAAGCCTTATAAAAGTATGCACCCTATCTGACTTACCAATACCACTATTTAGTCTGTATCCCCAAAAAAAGATTTTTTTTAAAAGTAAAAGGATGTATATGTACCACAAGAAATTATAACAGCTCTATTCTTGGGACAAATAATTGGAAATTGAGGGGATTCCTATCAATTGAGGAATTACTGAACAAGTTGTGGTATGTGATTGTGTTGGAATATAATTGTCTATAAAAATGATGAGCAGTATACTCTCAGGAAAACCTGGAAATACATGTTTGGGGTGATTCAAAGTGAAATAAAATATTAAATCGTTTGTTAAAAAAAGAATTATTCAAAAACAAAAAGTTCAAAATGGGGAAGGGAAATCAGGGAAGTGTGTGACACATACAAAAAAAATACAGCTTTTCAAAGATTTAGATAAAAATAAAATGTTTTATATGGTCCAAGACCCATTTACTTTAGTTGAAACTGAGAGTGGAAAGGAGTTGGTTAGGATTAAATCAATCTAAAAGGTATAAAATTGATGATGCTAATTATTTCTTCTTTTTCTCATGAGGAAAAGAAATATGACAAAAACTCAATAGGAAAATTCTCAAAAATAATAACATTATATTAAGATAAGTAGAACTCCCCTATAACAGAAAAGAATGGCAGAATATATCAGAAAGAAAAAAAAAACTAACAAATTGCTGCATAAAAAGAACACATATAAAATATACAAATAGAAATAAAATGAGTAGTAAAAGAGCTGGAATGCATTACTTTGCTTAATAGAAAAATGGCAGTGGTAATCATGACCTCAGAGAAGGCAATAAAAATAGACATAACAAAGAGAAAAAAGGAGGAAAAACTACATTACATTGAAAGTTATGGGGGGGGGGGTATAGCCAGGCAGAGTACAAGCAAGAACGTGACTAAGCTCCTGATACAATCACCTCCAATACCTGTAAAATATGACTCTAAATACATTTTAGAGCTTCAGACCCCAAAAAGTACAGAGAGAAACAAATCTCCTTCTGAAGGTAGCCTGGCAGACCAAAAGGAAGGTTCTATCACACCAAGCTGGGAGCCACATATAGTCCCGTGTAAACCACCTGCAACCAGACCTGAGCAGCACTGGCCACAGGCACAGATGGGCCAGAGCAGACTTCAGCCAACTACATTACTGGCAGCTGTGGTGGTTTTCAGACTTCTCAACCCATAAATGACAAAAAGAAAGGAAAAGGTCAATGGGAAACTCTGTTGCAAATGGGTGATGAAAGATCGTGGCCCAGCCATGCCCCACCTGTCTGACCCTGGACTTCCTGGCCTGCAGATCACAGGGGGATAAAGCAAACATTCAGAGTGTAATTGATTCAAAACTCCAGCATTAAAAACTTCAATGAAAAATATGAAATGGGTACAAAACTTGGAGGAGCTGAAGGATTTTTAAAACCATGTAAGAGAAGTGGAGGAAAAATTGGGAAGACAAATGAGAGTAATGCAAGAAAATCATGAAAATAAGTCAACAACCTGACTGAGGAAAATAACACATCAAAAAATAGACTAACTGAAATGGAAAAAGAGTCCCAAGAAGCAAATGAGGAAAAGAATGCCTTTAAAAGCTGAATTTGCCAAATAGAAAATGAATCTCAGAAGCTCACTGAAGAGAATAATTCCTTAAAATTTAGATTGGAACAAATGGAACATAAAGACTTTATGAGAAATCAAGCTACTGTAAAACATATCCAAAGAAATGAAAAAAAAGGCAATGTGAAATATCTCATTGGAAAAACCACTGACCTGGAAAATAGATCCAGGAGAGATAATTTTAAAATTATTGGAGTACTTGATAGCCATGATCACAATAAAAAAGAGCCTCAAAATCATCCTTCAAGAAATTTTCAAGGACAATTGTCCTGATATTCTACAACCATAGGGCAAAATGGAAATCAAAAGACTTCACCAATAGAATCTTGAAAAAGATCACAAAAAAGAAAACTCCTAAGAATATCATAGCAAAATTCCACAGTTCCCAGGTCAAGAAGAAAATACTGAATTCAGGAAGAAGCAATTTGAGTATTTTTGAAAAATAATCAGAATAACACAAAATCTAGCAGCTTCTACATAAAGGGATCAAAGGGCCAGAATATGATATTGTTATAGGAATGTAAAATTTTAAGATCTTCCCTGCCCCTAGTTTAAGTGCAACTGGAGATTGTGGTAGGAGGCTTGTTTTTCAGGAACATCCACACCTTGGTGCTTTGTTATTGAGTAGGGGGTCAAGAGGGTTGGCACATTCTCTGACCCAGGGGAGGGTTAATACCTGATGTGAGAATTTGTTTTGGGTTTCACTTGAGAAGTGTTGTATGACTTGACCAGACAAGACTCTGGGCAGCTGTTGAGAGCCTCCTGGCTTTGAAAAACCCCGATGTTGATGCTTCCCTCTCTTGTAACTATGATTTAGTATGGATGTAATGGTTGGGCAGTTGGAGGCCTGTCTGCTTGAAACGTTTCTGTCTGTATACTCTCAGAGTGCTGACCTTTTCCCCCTGAACTAAATAAATGATATGTTTGATTGGTTAAAGCAAGATTGTTACCTCATTTTGAGTCGCTTTCCTTTAGAAAAGCAGATCTAAGAACATGTGTTGGCAACCACCTTGGGGATGCTAGGGTGCTTGTTACTACACATATTCTGAAAGTCAAAGGAGCTAGGATTAAAACCAAGAATCACCTAGAAAGCAAAACCGAGTATAATGCTTCAGGGGAAAATATGGTCATTCAGTGAAATAGAATGTTTTCAAGCATTCTTCCTGAAAAAAAAAACTGGAGCTGAAAAGAAAATTTGACTTTCAAATTCAAGAAGCAAGAGAAGCAAAAAGGAAAAAGAAATCATAAGTAATTTATTAAAGTTGAACTTTTTACATTCCTACATGGGAAAATGATAATTGTAACTCATTAGATATTTTCAGTATGAGGATAGTTGAAGGGAATATATATGTGTATGCACACATATGTATTTATATGAGGGTGCATGTGTGTATGAATACATATGTGAGTGCCTGTATGTGTGTGCAAATGTACACATCATAGACAGACGGCCCAAGGTCAGTTGATTAGGAAGGGATGTTACCTAAAATAATAACATTAAGAGGTGAGAGAGCAATATATTGGTAGAAGAAGAAAGGGATATTTAGAATAGGGTAAATAATCTCATATGATAGAGGCAAGAGAAAACTGTTACAATGGATGGGAAGAGCAGGAATGTGAAATGGATTGGGTCAACCTTACTCTCATTGAATTTAGCTTAAGGACAGATAACATACACACTAATTTGGATAGCTTACCTTACAAGAAAGTAGGGGTAGAAAGGTATAAGAAGGAGGATGACAGCAGAGAGGGCAGACTGGGAGAGTGGATAGTTAGAAGCAAACACATTTGAAAAGGGACAGGGTCAAAGTAGAAAATAGAATAAGTGAGAGTTGGGATAGGATGGAGGGAAATATAGATAGTCTTTCACAATACAACTACCAAGAAAAGGCTTTGTGTACCTACATGAGTAAAACCTATGTTGAATTGCTTATCTTCCCAGTGGGGGTTGGGTGATGAGGGAAGAAGAGAAAGGATCTGGAAATCAAAATTTTAAAAGCAAATGTTAAAAAAATCTGTTTATATTCAATTAGGAAAGAAGACATACAGGCACTAAGGTATATAAATCCATGTTACAATACTTGAAAGTTAGAGGGGGAATGGCAGAGAAAATAAGAGAGAGCAGATTATGGAAAGGTGTATTCAGGAGGCTTTCTGTATTTGGCAGGGAAAAGATGGGAAAAATTTGTAACTCAAAATCTTGTGGAAATGAATGTAGAAAACAAAAAAAAATTTAAAATAAGAAATTTACCACAGACATTGAAAATTTTACAAACACACAAATGAATGAATAAATGAATGAATGAATTAAAGGTTAAAAAGAGAAATGGGGAGGTGGAGCCAAGATGATGGAGTAGAAACAGGACTTCCACAGGGCTCTGGTTTCCAACTCCTGTAAAAGGTGACTCTGAACAAACTGTGGAGTTACAAAACCCACAAAATGACACACAGAAGGAACCTCCTAGTGAGGACAGCCTGGCAGGTTGGCACAAAGTGGCCAGCGCAGTGCTCTGAGAGTGGGCACCAGCCCTTTGGGAGCCAGGCGTTTTAGCCTCAGGGAAGGCTGACCAGATGCTGGCTGGAGGGACTTCAGATCACCAGCAGCTCTGACTGTTTCCAGAAATATCAACCCATAGATTCAAAGGGCAAAGTGAGACATCAGTGCAGTGTGGACTTTGGGATCCAGTAGTTTGGGATTATGGTCTGGCCTATATCCCCCGGGCTGAGAAGAGGCTGAAGTGTGGTGGCTGTGCAGCCACCATCACAGAGATGCTTCAGCTCCTGACCTGCAGATTTTAGGGGGAAAAAGCAACCAGTCTTAAGGGCAATTGCTCTTACATTAAACTGCTTGTTTCTGGATTGCCGCTTAGGGTGGAGCTGCTGGGATGTGTGATCAGCTTGCCAAAGAGTGTGGAGGATTCAGAGAGAGAGCACACAGCTAATACCTGCAGCAGGTGAAAAAATCACAGTGATTGGGACGAAGCTTCCCTCTCTGGTAGCAGAGTCCTACTGTGGCAAAAAGTCCAAAAGTCAAGTAACTGAGTGGCAACATGAGCAAATGAGGCAAGCAAAGCAACCCAACGTTACACTCCTATGTTGGGGACAAAAAGGATCAAAGCATGAAAGAGGAGGAAGATAGAGAAGTCAGAACTCCTTCACCAAAAGCTTACAAGAAAAATATGAGCTGGTTAGAGGTCATAGAGGTCTTAAGACAGATTTTAAAAACCAAATAAGAGATGTGGAAGAAAAATTGGGAAGAGAAATGAGAATGATGCAAGAAAATCATGAAATGAGAGTCAACAACTGACTGAAGAAAATAACACCTTAAAGTAGACTAACTCAAATGGCAAAAGAGGCTGAAACAGGCAATGAGGAGAAAAATGGATTAAAAACTGGATTTTGCCACATGGAAAAGAATCTCAAAAGCTCCCTGAATAGAATAATTCCTTCAGAATTAGATTGAAGCAAATGGAAGGTAGTGTCTTTATGAGAAATCACAATAATTTTAACAGATCCAACAAATGAAAAAATAGAAGACAATGTGAAATATCTCATTTGGAAAATCACTGACCTGGAAAATAGATCCAGGAGAGATAATTTAAAAATTAATGGACTACTTGAAAGCCATGCTCAAAAAAGAACCTAGAAATCATCCTTCAAGAAATTCTCAAAGAAATTTTGCCCTGATATTTTAGAACCATAGGGCAAAATAGAGGTTGAAAGAATCCACTGAGCACCTCCTGAAAAAGATGCCAAAAAGAAAAATCCTAGGAATGTATAGCCAGGTTCCAGAAATTCAATATCAAGGAGAAAATATTATAAGCAACCAAGAAGAACCAATTTTAATATTGTCAAAACACAATCAGGATAAGACAAGGTCTGGCAACCTCGACATTGAGGGATCAAAGGCCTTGTAATATGACATTTCAGAGGTCAAAGGAGTTGAGATTAAAAGCAAGAATCACCTATCCAGCAAACATGAGTGTCATGTTTCAGGGGAAAATATGGACATTCAGTGTAATAGAGGACTTTCTTTTTTTTTTTTTAAGCAATCGGGGTTAAGTAACTTGCTCAAGGTTACAAGGCCAGTCATTTCTGGGTATGGTGCTGAGTGTCTGAGCCCGGGATTCGATCTCCAGGTCGTCCCAACACTGGAGCCAGTGCTCTTACTCGCTGAGCCACCTGGCCGCCCTGAATAGAGGACTTTCAAGAATTCTTGATGAAAAAAAAAAACATAGTTGAATAGAAAATATGAAATTCAGATACAAGAAGCAAAGAGAAGCATGACAAAATTAATAGGGAAAAGAAATCATAAGGAAAATATCAAAGTTGAACTATTTACATCCCTTCATGGAAAAATGATAATTGTAACTTTAGAAACTTTTATCAGTATGAGAATAGTTGAAGGTAATGGAAATTTATATGGGGGTATATGGGAATATGAATACATATGTGAATGTGTATATATGTGTACAGATATACATAGATAGAGGGCATAGGACCCACTTAATCAGCAGGGATGATACTTAAAAGGTGAAATTAAGAGCTGAGAGAGGATTATAATGAGAGGAGATGGGGAGAGACCAAATGGGGTAAAATATCTCATATAGAAGAGTCAAGAGAAAAAGGTTGCAATGGGGGGGAAGAAAAGGAAGGAAAAAGGGAATGGGTCAACTTTATTCTCATTGAATGTGGCTTATGGAGGTAATGACATACACAATAAAAAGGGTATCTCACAATACAGGAAAGTAGGCGTGAAGAGGATGAGAGTGGGAATGATGGAAGGGAGGGTAGGATTGGGGGAGGGAAGTTGGAAGCACCCACATTTGAAAAGGGACAGGATCAGAGTAGAGAATCAAACAAGTGAGAGGTGGGATAGGAGGGAGGGAAATATATTCAGTCTTTTACAATATATCCACTATGGAATTGTTTTGCATAGCCACACATGTACAATCTATATTGAATTGCTTATTTTCCCAGTAAGAGTGGTTGACAATGGAGGAAGGGAATGAATTTGGGATTCAAAGTTTATAGGTGTGTCTGTATGTATGTGTGTGTGTATACATATATATATATATATACATATATATATATAGTATTATTTTACATGTAACTGGGAAATAAGGTATACAGGCACTGGGGCATAGAGATGCACCATGTGCTACTAGAAAGTTGTAGGGGCTATGGGTAAAATATAGAGAGAACAGATTGGAGGAGGGATTATCCAGTAGGATCGCTATTTTTGGGTGGTGGGTAGGGGGAAAAAATTAGCTGAAAATGTGGTGAAAATGGATGATGTAAACTAGCATTTGATTAAAAAAAATAAATGGAAAAAATAAGTAATGGGGATCTGACCTAGACTGCTGGCACTATGTGTAGATAGAAAGAAATATATCCTGAAGTTAGAATAATAATGACGATGATGGTGAGGAGGAGGAGGATGCTTTAGCAACCGACTATATATGTGGACTGGGAAAACATAAGAAGTTTGATATGGCTCAAAGACTGTAATTATATTTGCCTAGAAAGATTGCAGTGTCCTTGACAAAATCAGGAAATTCAAAAGAAGGATGGGATTGGAGAGAACTGTGAGTTCTATTTTGGGACTGTTGAGTTTGAAATTATTATAAAACATTCCAGTTAAAATCCCCAAAAGACAATTGGAGATGGAGTACCAAAATTTGGGAGAGAAAGTAGCCTGGAAGTATAGATAGCACAATTATCTAAATTGAGATTGAATCTATGGAAGATAAGAGATGGAGAAGAGAAGAGAAATCAAGAGAGGCTCTTCATATAAACTTCCAGTTAGGAGGTAAAATATGGATTATGATGTCACAAAAAGTCTCTTAAGGGTTGACAGAAACAAAGGAGAAGTATTAACAGAGGGAAAAGAATCAGCAAATTAAAGAAAGAAAAAAGGAAATAGATTGATAGATTCTCATTGGATTTGGCTTAGGGAAGTAATAACATACAAACTAGAGTATGTTATCCTACAGGAGAGTAGAGGGGAAGGGGACAAGAGGTGGGATAATAATGGGGGGGGGAGGGAAGTTGGAAGCACCCACTTTTGAAAAGGGATGGGATCAAAGTAGAGAATAGAACAAGTTGGGAGGAGTGGGATAGGATGGAGGAAAATATAGTCAGTCTTTGTGATAGTAATGGCAATTAAAGATTCCCCTGTATTGGCTTGGTTTTCAAATTGATTGTGTTAAAACCCAGAGTTTGTTCATCCCACCTGTGGGATGGGCTTGTTGATGTGAAAAGAAAGTCCTGAACTGGGAGGAGCTGGTGATGTAGATTTGGAGAGACACAAGAGAGAGGCTCAAGATCTTTTTGGAAGCAGCACCTCGTGGAGAGAGAGAGACTAAGAGAATTCTCTGTTCTTGGTTTGTCACTGAATAAAATAGAGAGCACCTATGCTGGTATTTTGAACCTGGGAAGTTGCCTTCTTTTGGCATTACATTACAGTCTTTCACAACTCATCCACTATGGAAATGTTTTGCATAGCTATCCATGTACAACCTTTGAATTGCTTATCTTCACAGTGAAGGTGAGTTATGCGGGAAGAAGGGAAAGAATCTGTAATTCAAAGTTTTAAAATCAAATGTTCAAAAATATACTTTTATAATAATTATAATTATTATTATGTTACATGTAACTGGGAAATAGGATATACAGACACTGGGGCATAGAGATCCACCATGCCCTACTAGAAAGTCAGAGGGGGTATGGGGGAAGATATGGGAGAGAGCAGATCGGGGGAGGGGATATTCAGTGGGATCGCTGTTTTGGGGTTGTGGGTAGGGAAAATGGGGAGAAAATGTGTAGCTCAAAAATCTTGTGGAAATGAAAGATGTAAAAATAGTTCAGATAAACTGAAATAAAATTAAATGAAAAAATAATAATAGCAAACAAAAAAAAAAACCCAAAATAACACCTTAATAGACTAACTCAAATGGAAAAAAAAAGAGGCCCAAAAAGCCAGTGAGAAGAATGCCTTAAAAAGCCAAATTTGCCAGATGGAAATGGAATTTCAAAAATTCACTAAAAAAAATAACTCTTTCAAAATTACATTGGAGGTATTGGGAGTTAATGATTTTATGAGAAATCAAGATACTATTGAACAGATCCAAACAAATGAAAAAAATAGAAGGCAATATGAAATATCTCATTGGAAAAAAAAAAAAAAAAAACTTACCTGGAAAAAAAATCCAGGAAAGATGATTTTAAAATTATTAGACTGCCTGAAAGTCATGAGCAAAAAAGAATCTAGATATCATCCTTCAAGAAATTCTCAAGGAAAATTGCCCTGGTGTTCTAGAACCATAGGGCAAAGTAGCAATTGAAAGAGTTTACCAATAGCCTCTTAAAAAAGATCGCAAAACAAAATTCCTACGAATATTATAGCCAAATTCCAGAGTTCTATGGTCAAGGAGAAAATGCTGCAAGCAGTCAGAAAGAAACAATTTGAGTATTGTGGAAACACAATCAGGATAATACAAGATCTAGCAGCCTTTATATTAAAGGATAAAAGGGCCAGAATATGATATGCTCTGAGGTCAAAGGAGCTAGGACTAAAACCAGGAATTACCTACCAAACAAAACTGAGTGTAATTTTTCAATGTAAAAGATGGTTACTCAATGAAACAGAGGATTTTCAAACATTCTTGATGAAAAATCAGAGCTGAACAGAAACTTTGACTTTCAAATAAAAGCAAGAGAAGCATGAGAAGATAAATAGGAAAAAGAAACCATAAGAAACTTATTAAATTTGAACTATTTATATTCTGACATGGAAAAATGATAATTGCAAATTTGGAAATCAAAGTTTTAAAACAAATGTTAAAAAAATCATTTTTTTTCATGCAACTGGAAAATAAGATATATAGGCACTTGGGTATAGAAATCCATCTGGTAGAGACTAGAACAGGAAGGGTGATGGTGGATAATATAAGAGATAACAGACAGGGATAGTGTATTCAGTAGGTTTTCTGTTTTGGGGTGGGCTTAGGGGAAAGATGGGGAGAAAAAAATGAATGTTGAAAACTAAAAATTAATTTAAAAAGAAGATATAAAGCCAAAGCAATACATATTTAATCAACACACTGTTTTCCTCTATCTCTCCTCCCATTCATAGCTAAAATCCTAAAATGTCTCAAAAGTATTATAGTTTTCTGGGACCTATTTTTATTAGTGGTGGTATAGGCTTTATATATATTTTTCTAATTTTTAAGTCAATGTCTTGTTTGTATATCAAATTAATTTTAAAATATCCCTCACTAATATAGCTAATCTCTCATAAGAAATATTAACACATAACAATAAAATAAAGTAATTAACAAAACCAGCTGGCACATTGATTAAATTTTACAATATATTTAGTATTTGTCTGTCACCTAAATAATGAAAAGTCAATATGAATTGGGCAAGTCACAACACCAATTGCCCTGCCTTCCCCTCTCCAAAAAATAACAAACAAAAACACTAGAGAGCATATGATTAAGTGTTTCTTTAAAATGATAAGTGGCATATACCATAAAAACCATCAGCAAACATTACATGTAATAGGATTAAGTTAGAAGCATTTCCAATAAGATCAGGGGTGAAATAAGGATGCCCATCATCACCACTGTTACTAAATATTACCTGTAATTTTAGCTTTAGCATTAAGAGAAGAAAAATAGATTCAAGGAATTAGAAAAGGCATAAAAGAAACAAAACTATCACCCTTTGCAAGTGATATTATGGTATAGTTAGAGAATCATAGAGAATGTACTCCAAAGAATACTTGAAATCATTAACAACTTTAGCAAAGTTGCAGCATATAAAATCAACATAAATCATCAGAATTTCTATATATTACTAAAAAAGCTCAAGAACAAGAGATAGAAATAGAAATTCTACCTAAAGTTACAGTAGACATTATAAAATATTTCACAGTCTACATCTCAAGACAAACCCAAGAACTGTATGAACATAATTACAAAATGTTTTTTCCCCCACAAAGTGAGATCTAAATAAATGGAAAAAAAATAGCAGTCACGATGAATAGGCTGAACTAATACATAAAAATGTTCATTTTACTTAAATTAATATACTTATTCGGTGCCATAACAATCAAACTACCAAAAATATTTTATAAAACTATAAAAATAATATCAAAATTAATCTGGAAGAACAAAAGTTCTAGAATATTAAGGAAATCAAAAAATATTAAAGAAAGGGAAAGTGACCTAGCCATACCAGATCTTAACTTATGTTATAAAGCAGTAATAATCAAAACTACTTGGTACTGACTGAGAAATAGAGTTGTGTACCAACGAAAAAGTTTAGGTACATAAGCCACAATAGTCAATTAATGTAGTAATCTACTGTTTGATAAACTCAAAGACTGCAGATTCTGGAATAAGAACTCACAATTTGACAAAAACTTCTGGGAAATCTCAAACTATAGTATGGAAGAAACTAGGTATACACCAACATCTTATATTATATTACAAGATGAAATAAAGATTGGTACATTATTTAGACATAAAGGCTGATATAATAAAAATATCAAGAGAGTAAGAAATAATTTCCTGTCAGATCTATTGAGCAGAGAAAAATTTATGATTAAACACGAGAGAGAGCATTATGAAATGCAAAATGGATAATTTTTATTACATCAAATTAAAAAACTTTTGCACTTTTTATTAAATTTTTTAAATTTAATAAATGGATTTTTAATAATAAAATTAAATAAAAATCCATTGCAACCAAGACTGGAAAGGAATCAGAAAGCTTGGAAATAAATTTTGCAACTTGTGTCTCTGATAAAGGCCTCTTTTCTAAAATGTACATAGAACTGAGTCAAATTTATAAGAATGCAAGTCATTCTTCAACTGATAAAAAATCAAAGGATGTGAACAGTCAGTTTTCAGAGGAAGAAATTAAAGATAACTATAGTCATGTGTAAAAAATCTCCAAATCATGTTGATCAGAAAAATGTTAATCAAAACAGCTCTGAGGTACCACATCACACCTTAAAGATGGGTTAACACTATAGAACAGACAAATTATCAATGATGGAGAGGATAGGGGGAAATTGGTACACTAATGCATTGTTGGTGGGGTTTTAAACTGATGCAAGCCGTCTGGAGAGTAATTTGGAACTATGTCCAAAGGGCTATAAAAATGCATAAACTTTTACCTAGCAATACCACTTCTAGGGTTGTATCCCAAAGAGATCAAACAAGTGGGAGAAGAAGCTGTATGTACAAAAATACTTATAGCAGTTCTTTTTGTGGTAGCAAAGAATTGGAAATCAAAGGGATGCCCATCAACTGAGAATGTTTAAACAAGTTGTAGTATATGAATATAATGGAATAAAATTGTGCTATAAGACATGAAGAGCAGAAATAGTAATAATAATAACATGGAGAGACATTTATACACTGATGCTGAATGAAGAGAGTAGAATCTGGAGAACTTTGTTCACAATTATAGATACATTGTGTCTGTGACAACTAACTTTGATAGACTGGGTTTCTCTCAGCAATGCAAGGTTATAAGGCAACTCGAACAATTCATGATGGAAAGGGATACCCACATCCAAAGAAAAGAACAAGAGAGTCTGAATGCATACTGCAGTACCCTACTTTCTTTCTCTCTCTTTTGTGTTTTGTTTTGTTTCATACCTTCTTTCTCATTGTTCACTCCATTGGTTATAATTCTTCTTTACAACTTGACTAATGATAAATACAAAGGTATTTGTAGCACCTATATTGGATTGCATGCTGCCATGGGGGGGGGATGAAGGAGTGAGGAGAGAAAGGGGGAGAAAATTAGGAACTCAAGGGATTGTGGAACTGAATATGATAAACAAAAAGTAAATAAATAAATTTTTGAAAATATGCATACCATTTGACCCAGTAATAGCACTCCTAGGTCTGTAACCAAAAGAGATCATTAAAATGGCATGAAATGGGCCCACATGTAAAAAAATATTTTTAGCAGTTCTCTTTGTGGTGACCCAAATTTGGAATTTGAGGAAATGTCCATCAATTGGTGAATGGCTGAACAATTCATGGTATATGAATGCAATGGAATGCTATTATTCCATAAGAAATGATGAACAGGGAGACTTCAGAAAACCCAGGAATGGATTGCAAGAACCAATGCTGAGTGAAGTGAGCAGAAGCTGAAGAACATCAAACACAGTAATAGCCACATTGTTTGATGACTCACTTTGATAGACTTAGTTCTTTTCAACAATGCAAGAATCTAAGGCAACTCCTAAGACTCAGGAAGCAAAACTTTATCCACATCCAGAAAAAGAACTATGGAGTCTGAATGCAGATCAGAGCATACTATTTGTGCTCTGTCTCTCTGTCTCTGACTCTCTGTCTCTGTCTCTCTCTCTCTCTCTGTTTCTCTGTCTGTCTGTCTCTCTCTTCCTTCCTCCCTTTTTTTGTTCCTTCTTTTGTGTGTTTTCCACATTGGTTCTAATTTTTATTTACAGCCTGACTACTGTGAAAATATGTTTAATATATCAGATTGTATTCTGTCTTGAGGAGGGGGAGGTTAAAGAGGGGGGAAATTGAAAATTCAAAATATTGTGGAAGTGAAGGTTGAAAACTAAAATTAGAAAAAAAATACAATATTAACACAATTATTGACATTGTCTCTGCTGGATCCATTTTCCAGATCAGTGGTTTTTCCCATGAGATATTACACATTGCCTTCTATTCTTTCATTTGTTTGGGTCTGTTTGACAGCATCTTGATTTCTCATAAAGTCATTAGCTACCATTTGCTCCAATCTAATTCTGAAGCAATGATTCTCCTCATTGAGCTTTTGAGATTCTTTTTCCATCTGGCAAAATCAGCTTTTTAAGGCATTCTTCTCCTCATTGCCTTTTTGAGATTCTTTTGCCATTTGAATCAGTCTGTTTTTGAAATTATTTTCCTCAGTCAGGCTGTTGACTCTCACTTCATAATTTTCTTGCATTGTTCTCATTTTTTTTCCCAATTTTTCTTCCATATCTCTTATCTGCTTCTTAAGGTCCTCTATGGCCTGTAACCAGCTTGTGTTTTCCTTTGAAGCCTTTGGTGCAGGAATTCTGACTTCAGTGTTTTCCTCCTGTTTCATGCTTTGCTCCTTTTTGTCCCCAAAATACGAGTCTGATATTGGAATCTTCTTTCTGCTTTGTTTCATTTGCCTGGCCATGTCACCCCTCAATCACTTGACCCCTGGGCTTTTTGCCACTGGAGGACTGCCACCAGACAGGGGAGCTTTTCTCCCAAACTCTGAGGTTTTCTCAGCTGCTGGAGGTATTAGATAAGTGCCCTCTCTGAGTTCTCCACATGCTCTGGCAAGCTGGACACACGCCCCAGGACCTCCTCGCTAGACTTCAATTCAGATCCAAGCAGGTTAAATCAAGAGCGATTACCCCTCAGACTGGTGCTTGGTCCCCCTACACTCTGCAAGCCAGGAGCTGAATTTGCCACATGGCGCTGGCTGGCTGTGCCTGCGTCTCAGTGGCTTCTCGTGCCAGGGGCGAAATCCACATACTCCCAATTAATGGGTCACAAATTCCATACTGCACTGACCTCTCACTTTGTCCTTTGCATCTATGTCTTCATAAATCTGGAAACGGCCACAGTTGCTGCTGATCTGGAGTCCCTCCAGCCAGCAGCTTGTCAGGCCCACCCTGGCTCTAAAGCCTTGATGTGGTTCTGGGCTCAGCTCCCAGAATGCTGTGCTGGCTGATTTCTGCTGGCCTGCAGGGCTGTCCTCAGTAGGAGGTTAGCTTCTCTGTGTCCTTTCCTGGGTTCTGCAGCTCCAAAGTTTGTTTAGAGTCCCCTTTTTACATGGATTGGGGAAGGTGGAACCCAGAGCCATGGGGAGGTCATGCTTCCACTGGAAATTTACTTCTTAAGGCATTCTTCTCATTGGCTTTTTGGAAGTCTTTTTCCATTTGAGTTAGTCTATTTTTAAGGTGTAATTTTCTTCAGTTTATTTCTGGGTGTCCTTTAGCAGACTGTTGATTTCCTTTTTGTGATTTTCTTGCATCATTCTCATTTCTCTTCTCAATTTTTCCTCCACTTTCCTTGATTTTCAAAATGCTTCTTGAGCTCTTCCGTGGCCTGTAACCACTTCCTATTTTTCTTGGAAGCTTTTTATGCGGGAGTTCTGACTTTGCTGTCGTCCTTCCACTCCATGCCTTGCTCCTTTTTGTCCCCAGAAAAGGATTCTATGGTTTGTTTGTGTTTCCTATGCTTGCTCATATTGCCAGCCAATTACTTGACCATTGAGCTCTTTGTCACGGTAGAACCCTGCTTTCAGAATACAGAGAGCTTTGTCCCAAATTTCTGTTTTTTTTCTCAGTTTCCCGAGGCATTAGTAAGGTGCCCTCTCTACAATCCCCACAAGATCTAACTCACTGGTCACACATGCCAGGACCACCAGCTAAGACCACAATCTAGATGATGCAAGCAGGTTAAAGGAAGAGAAATTACCCTCTGAATGGTCACTTGGTCCCCCTACAATCTTCTGGCCAAGAGCTTTTTAAGCAGCTACCATTGTGGCTCTTCCCTATATCACCCTGGGGGCAGGGTCCTGACCATGCTCTTCAGTCCACCCCTGTTCCAAAAGAGTTCTACACTGACCTTTTACTTTGTCTTTCACCTTCATGTGTTGAGAAGTCTGGAAACTGCCATAGCTGATAGTGTTTAACTCTCCTGAAGTCTGCTCCAGCTGCTGCTGGTCAGCACCACGCTGGGCCCAGAACCACGACTCATGTAAGGTTGCACTGGGCTCCCAGTCTGCTGCAAGAGACCGTTCTTGTCCACCTGCTGGGCTTCATTCAGTGGGAGATTTCTTGCACTCTGTCACTTTGTGGGCTTTGTAGCTCTAATGTTTGTTTAGAGTCTTTCTTTTAACATGTATTTAAAGTGATTGGAGGGGAAGCTCACCCCGAGGCTGTGCTTCTACTCTGCCATCTTGAACCCACCCTCTGAGATCCAGAATCTTAAGGAAGAAAATGAAATCTTGAAAATTAGAATTGGGCAAAGTAAAGCCAGTGAAATTATAAGAGAACACCTCAAAAATTAGTATCTTGCCCTACAGGGGAGTAGGGGGGAAGGGGATGATGGAGAGGAGGGCAGTTTGGTAGGGAGGATATTTAGAAGTACACACTATTGAAAAGGGATAGGATCAAAGTAGAAAATAGAACAAGTAGGGGAAAGGAAGGTTGGAAGGATATATAGTCAGTTTTTCACAATATATTCAATAAGGAAATGTTTTGCATGGCTACACATGTACAACTTATATTGAATTGCTTATCTTCCCAGTAAGGGTGGGTGATGATGGAGGAAAGAAAATGATCTGGAACTCAAAGTTTTAAAATCAGATGTTTAAAAAAATATATTATTATTATTATTTTACATGCAACTGGGAAATAACTTATACAGGCACTGGGGTATAGAGATCCATCTTGTCCTATTGGAAAGTTGAAGGGGTAATGAGGGAAGATATATGAGAGAGCAGATTGGGGGTGGAGATATACAGTGGGATCACTCTTTCGGTGTGGTCAGTCGGGGAAAGAGAGGGAGAAAATTTGTAACTCAAAATCTTGTGGAAATGAATGATGTAAACTAAAAATAAACATAAATTTTAATTTAAAAAATAAAAATAAAAAAAATCACAGTTAATAAATTGACAATCACACTTGCCTTTTCTTTATTTTAGTAGATTATTTTAAAGCCAAGCACTAGCAGCTTTCCAGAGGACTGATGCTGTGAACAGGTTTCAAGGTTCCAATTATATAGAATTGCGACCTCTCTATTTTTCAATAGCAAATCAGAGCAAAACTTTTTCATAAAATAAAAATACAGCATTCACTATTTCTCAGCTCAACAACTTATCACTAATATGGCCACATAGTTTCCACCAATGTGGTCTCATAGTTTTCAAGAAAATACAATCATTTAGTAATTCAACCAACTCAATCTAGGCTTTCCTCCTTAAGGGACATAAAGTTCAAAAGTCAAAATCTTCTACCCATGGGATGCAATTGTGTTACAATTTCATTAGTCACTACTCAGTACCCTCTTAAGGGGTAGTAGAAAGTGCAAAAACCATCCAACCCTAAGTCACAAGTAAGTTATAATTTCATCAGTAATTACTCATACAATTTCATCAGTCAATACTCAGTACCCCTGGAGAGGTCCTTTCATCTTGACTTGAGTCTGGTTTCCAAACTTCATGGTTCCTTTTCCATGATCCCAGATCCTGCCAAAATCTAACCAACTGCCACCTGTGTTCAAAGTCAGACAGCTTCCAATTCCTTGCCCAGCTCTCTATGCTGTTCCTGCTCCACATTGAAGCTCACACTGTCTAATCCACCTCAAGTCTTTCACACTTTCTGTTACTGGGAAGAGAAAACTTAACAGAGCCACAACAATATCTACACACATCAAGTTTAGCAGAATTGCAACAATATTCACACACACTATCATCTCAAATCACTTTCTGCCTGTGAAATCAACATAGACTACAAACAGACAGACAAAGTAACTTCACCTTATGCTACAGTCATGCTTCCTCTGGCAGCTTGGCCTGGTTTTCAGGAGCTCCCAGCAGGAGTTTGGCTGGCTCTCAGTAGAAGCTCCACCACCACAAGTTCTGTTCTGGAAAACAAAATCACTTTAGATAGATCCATTCTCAAAATCAAAATCACTTTACCCAGTCTCCACATAGCTTGATCCAAGAAATTCTATCTCAGTTCTCAATTCTCATTTCTCTTCTCAGTCCTTCTCAATTCTCTGTTCGGCCTTCAGTCCAGGAGTAATAGCCCAGCTGCCATGCCAGATGCTTGCTGAGAGAAATTCTCTCTTTCTTTCTGGCAGCAGCTACTCTGCCTCAATGTTGCTTACCCCAAGAAATTCCAACTCTCCCAGCTGGGGCTTTTCCTTATATATGGTATTAGCTCCCCCATGTTTAGCCTTTTCTCCTGTTACATCAGCAACAGGGGTGCATAACTTCTGTTTCTTTAACAGAGGCTTAAAATAATTAGCTTGCCACTAAGTGCTAAGTACACATTAGCTTTTCAAGACAAAGGGATCTTCAAATTTTATTACAATTACAATAATTCCTTTAGACAGGATTTCTTGGATTTATCTCACCACACTCTTAAATTTATTGGATATCAATAATTATCATTATCAATAATATTTATTGGATACCATATCCCGCTTAGCATTTTTCTTTGGTTATTTCTTTTTCCTTGGAACAGGAATTAGAAACAAATTAAGAGTTAGAATGTTCTATTTAAATACCATACCACTCACCTCAAGACATGGTCATAAACCATTTTGATAATTTTTTCTCCCACAATGTAGCTATCTATGGGGAAAATTTTATGTTTCTATTAAAAACCTAAATTTATTCGGAACTTTAGCAATGCTAAATTTTATTCTTGCCATGCTATGATTTTGTATCCATACTCTGAAAACTGACTTTCTTCAATCTTCTATGAGTAAAAAAATTACTTGATTAGCTATTAGTTGTATGGATTTCTATGACTTAAAAATTATCACCAAGGGGTTAGCCTACTGAAAATTAGCCTCATGTTAGTAATCTAAATAACATAGACTAGTGTTATGACAGCACAAACTCATCTTTCAGGACCAAAATTTTAAAAAAAGTGTGTGTCTCTGTGTGTGTGTGTCTTTTCACCAGATTAATAAAACCTATAAGAGCTTATACTCCTGTCACAAATGTTTTAAGACTATACCACAATAGAGCATTGATAGAAATTTTGGGAAAAGGATTGTCATGAATATTATAAAAGTTCATAGGACTCTGATGATAGGTAACCTAAGTTTGATTCATAACTACCACTTACTCTCTGATATTCAAGAAATACTGATTTTTCCCTAAGTGATACATTCCTCTTCTGTAACATAAGGCTACTAAATTGAATGTCCTCTAAGACCTGAACGTCTTATCCTTCTACCATCTAGTATAACCTCTTGATTTTAAAGATGAGGAAATTCATTCTCAGAGAAATTAAGTAAGTTGTGCACATAACATATTTTTTAAAACAGCAGAGACAAGATTGGAGTCCCATGTCTCCACATGTGGTATTCTTTCTGCTGCATTGTGTACCTTCTAACTGGTTTCAGATACTGTTAAATATAAAATATAAAAATAAATAAATATAAAAATATGATTAAATATATATTTAAAAATGGGTATATTTCTTTTCTAAAAGTTCTTTTTACAGTTATTAATGCTAAAGACTCCAATAAAGACTGTGAAACACCAGCAACAATTGAAATTTCCTTAAACTTTTTTTAAAAATTAATTATTAATTATGACTACATATACATGTGTGTATTAATTCATGTAGAAGAAGCAGGCTATATGAGATTTAAACTTCCTCCAGCAGTGGTGACCCTTTCCAAACCCAGATGTTTAAATAACTGTTCAATGGGGATATGTGGAATTATAAATATTTCCCATCTGCTGCTACCGTCTGGCTCCCCTCAAAAGTTATAAAATCATCTATAGGACTTTGGGATAGCAGCAGGCTCAATTTAGGGATACAGAAATTGTGGTCACAAACCTTTTTTGTAGAAAAGACTTTGGTCAGTCACCCAAAGGAATATGTGAAGGTTAAGGCAATCTCTTATTTAATGTGCTTTTGGATGGGACAGCTTTGGGACATATTTTAGGTTCCAACTGAGAGCATGTAGCAATCTGGATAATCATAAACAAGAATGAGATTGCATTTAAATTTTCAATACTGACTGCCTGGGAGATCTCTGTGCATGCCAAAGTAAAAAGAGAAAAAGAGGATGCCTATCTTTCTTCACAAATAATATTCAACAGCTTCTTACTGCCTGAAATCTTCTTAATCAGAACAACAACTTTTGTAGGCCAGACGTTATTCAGGTTGGTCTGTTACTTTACATTTAGAATTCTAACAATATCAGACAACAACACCCATGCAGTTGGATGTAGTTTCACAATTTCTCTGTTAGGCATATTAGTCTGTTTATCTGAAGCCTGATGGGCAATCTTCTGACTCCTTTTGTACTATCTTTAGTAAATATGTTATGGGAAGGAAAATGGATAATTTTTATTACATTATTTTTTAAATGCATAAAAATAACCAAATACAGCCAAAATTAAGCACACAGTAGGAATGTAAGAGGGGAAGAGAGGAGGGATTACAGCAAATTTCTCTGATGAAGGCTTTATTTCTCAAACATATAGAGAAAAATAAGAGCTGTAATAAGTGGGAAGGAAGAGAAGTAGAACTCAAACTTAATCACATATATATATATATAAAATTATGTATTAAATATATATATATATATATATATATACATTGCAAATCTTTAAGTGTCCTATAAATGGTAGTTATTCTTGTTACCATTATTTCTATTGTCATGGTACTATAAAACCTCAAAAATGGTATTAATACTGTTTATGTAAAGCTGAGCCTAATTCTTATAGTGTAGGTCCTTAATCCATTTTTTCTAGAAATCATTCAAGATGTTGGATTAGGAGGAAGCTTTACAGCACAACTCTCTTCCCCATCTCATACCACCCTCTCAATATCCCAACAAAGACACAAAAAAATGTATAAGACTATATCATAATCAGAAAATTAAAAAAAAAAACTAAGAGTGAATTATTTTTCTAACCAGGTCTGCATAATGAGTCAGTCTGAGGTCTACAGACACTGGGAATCAGGACTAGTTAAGAGATCACCTGTTTTAGGAATGTAAATTTTTAAAATCTTCCCTGCCCCTAGGTTAAATGTAGCCTGTGGTGGGAGGTTCATTTTTCAGGAAGGCCCACACCTTGGTGCTTTGTAACTGGGCAGTGGGTCAAGAGGGTTGTTCCATTCTCTGAGCCAGGAGAAGGCTATATGAGCTCTGATTGGAGGCTTTGCTTTGGGGCTCACTTTGAGAAGTGTTGTGTGATTTGACCAACTGAGACTCTGAGAGCCCCTGGCTTTGAAAAACCAGATGTTGATGCTTCCCTCAATGGTAACTGTGATTTGGTATGGATGTAATAGTTGGACAGTTTGGAAGCCTGGCTGCTTGATCTGTTTCTCTGTCTTGTAACTTCTGTCTGTATACACTGAAGTTCGGGGTGCTGAATTTTTCCCCCTGAACTAGGTAAACAATATATGTTTGATTCATTAAAGAAAGCTTGTTAACCCATTTTAAGTTGTTTTCCTTTAGAAAGGCATATCTAAGAACCTGTTTTGGCAGCCACCTGGGGATGCTGGGGTTCTTGCTGCTACATTACCACATACAGATGTCTAGCAAGGAATTGATCAGAGACCTGGACTAGCACACTAGCATAATAAGTAGTTACATATCCAGTATGGAAGGGACTGATGCAATGCAGAAATAGCCACAGGTGGCAACTGAAAGCTCTATTTTCCTGGAGTTAGGTCTTAGATCCAATTTGGACCAAGGAATTTCCTGTGTGGCATAGCAGGGAAGGTGGAAGCTGTGGGCTTAATACTCTCTACTCTGTAAGAAGCAAGGACAGAAACAAGTAAGAGTGAAATGGTAACACAGATAATGTGTTAAAAATAATACTTAGCATATACATAACAGAAGATATAGCATGCAAATAATTAAAGGAAAAATTAGACAAATTACACAGAACTAACTAGACTACTCTCTCTGTCTCTGTCTCTCTCTGTCTCTCTCTCTCTGTCTCTCTCTGTCTCTCTCTCTGTCTCTCTCTCTGTCTCTCTCTGTCTCTCTCTCTCTCTGTCTCTCTCTCTCTGTCTCTCTCTCTGTCTCTCTCTCTGTCTCTCTCTCTCTGTGTCTCTCTCTCTCTCTCTTGTCTCTCTCTGTCTCTCTCTCTCTCTCTCTCTCTGTCTCTGTCTCTCTCTCTCCCCCCCATCACACACACAGCACAAATGGCCCATCCGACCTCTTATTTATTCACCTTCTTTATTTAATGAACTTATTTCTACCTAGATAGAACTCTTCCATTTCTTTCCATCTAGATAATGCTTTGATGAAAAGAAGAGTATTCAAAATTTCTTATTATATGGAAGAAGTGTTAATTCACTATCAAGCACATCATATTTTCATCATGGGAATAACACATAAGACATATCTCAATGGTACTTTTACCAAAGGGATTTTTCCTAGCATGTTTTTCTGTTGCCCCTGACATCAATACATTATATATATATATATATATATATATATATATATATATATATCCCTCATCCTCCACATATATACACATATATCTGCCTATATATATTACATAAGAACCAAAAGATATTTTCATATATAAATACATCTATATTTAGTATAATTGGAAAAATTACTCAAAAGTTAATAGCTTTGTTTTATATTTAAATATATATTAAAGAAAAATCACCCCTAGTATCTTTAGATGCTTCATATCAATATTAAGCAAATCACTTTTGCACATTTCATTGTAATATATTTGCTTTCATGTATTCTGAAGCAGCTTTAGAAAAATTTTAAAAATCACTGAACAGCTAATTGTAATAATAGGAAGGAACAGGTCCTCAGCTATCATAGACAGTTAAACCTCCCATGTGAAAAAGCATGGACATCTGGGTGGTATAGTGCATACAGTATTTGATCTGAAGTCAGAAAAACTTATCTTCCTGAGTTGAGCTCAAATGTAGCCTCAGATACTTGTTAGCTGTGTGACTCTGGACTAGTCACTTAACTATTTGTCTAGTTTAGTCATCTATAAAATAAGCTGTAGACAGAAATGACAAAAATTTTCAAGTATCATTGCTAAGAAAATCCTAAATGGGGTCATGAAGAGACAAGACTGAAAAATGACTGAACAGCACAAAACCAAACTTAAGGTATCCATCCTTCCATTTAATAAGTTGCTTATTATTTTCAGATTGTCAGTTTATCAAGTAAAAAAATAAACAGAAAACAAAAATAAACACTGTTTTGGATCTGACAACCAGCAACATGACAAAAGACTATTAAGGAGACAAATAATGTAAGGAGAACCATTTTGATGATCTCATTGGTTATGGCAGATATTCTTATATCACACCAAAATGAGTCCATTGTATTTCTTAGATTGATATGATAATGTGAATCCATGGGCCAAAAGTACCAGCATAAGGCCCTGGAGCATACTGACTTTAGTCTTCAATTTTAAAAAGGTCATATTTTTCATTATTCTGAATGAATTTTGTACCTTCTGCACTAATTTTGGGCCACCTGCTCTTGATTAACTCAAAGTACAGCAATAAGAGTAGTCTCTAAATCAGTACTACTGTAGAGTTCTGTCTCTCTGCTTCAGAGAAATAAGTTATTTTATTTTCTGTCATATAAAACTTGGTCTTGAGTTTGCTCAAGTTAATTTGAGAAATTTTGTGTCATATTGTTTGAAACATTGCTGTTAATAGTTTGATTTTAGAAAATAGCAGTACTCTATCAAAAAAATGTCACGTGATGCCACATTTTCCAAAGCAGCTCCCTAATGTTATGCACTTTAGGGGAAAAAATGACCCCAAGAAAGAAATGTAGACCCAAAGAGATAAAACATCAACCTTTCTACTCTGTAAACCCTGCTTTCCACTCTGGAATATGTTAAAATTGACATTCACTTTGCAACCTTCACTTTCTGCTTAAAACATCTGTTAGAAGTACAAATCAATGACTTTTTCTAGGATAGTGATGAATATTAGTAGAATAGATGAAGACTTTATCCAAACTAGAGGTATAAAACATATAGCCCCTTGGCTACATGAGGTCTACAACACTCTCAAGTGTGGCCTGAATGGAATTAAATATAATTAGGATATATTTAACAAAATTGAAAATATAATAATCACAAATAATATTAATTTGAAATTTCTTGAACATGCAAAACACAGGGATTCTTATATGTGGTTTAGTGGTCCCTATTTTTATGTGAGTTTGACAATATTGATGGAAACTACTGTATAAGAGACTTTCACTAACTTTTTCCCCACCATAGTAAACTTTTCTTATGCAGATGCAGACTTTATGGTGAGTACCAGACTTAGTGAGCCGCTCTCCAACTCTCAGAGAGTAATCTTAGACCGACTGATATTGAATGAGATACAAAATTGGCATGAGGAGCAACGTGATTATATGCATAATATATCTCTTAGAACTCTAGTGGAAAGTGAAAGTTTATCAGTCACAGGTTCACAATGGGGTTATCTTCAGCCTTTGACACTATATATAAGAAAGTTGATTTTAATCTCATTGATATCACAGATATTTCATTCCTACAGCTTTACTTTTACTGATGGTAGATCAACTCTGGGTGTGATAAACAAACAAAATGTGTCATAAGGAATAATTTGATTACTTTAGCAAACCTGTAAAGTAATATTGGTTACATGAAGATGCATACATGCTTAATGAATCTCAATTTTGACTTATAAACTATTCATAATGTTAGAATAAATTGCTTTTAGGGAGGAAAATATAATGAATGAATGAAGAGTTTATTACAATATGTGAAGCATTATGCTAAGTGCTGTGAATACACATATGTTGCGGTTTAAACCCAGGGGCAGCAAAAACTGTTGCAGTGGGGAATTTGCCCACCCAAAAACTGTTGGGGTTTCATGATGTGTTGTGGTGGAAGCATCTCAAAGAATTCAGAGTCAGACCAGCTATAATCTAAGTAGAGGTATTTATTGAGATTGAAGCCTCTTAGGTTCCAAGAGGAACCAGCAACTTCAAAGAAAGCAAGATGGATGTTTATAGGATAAAGATGCCAATTACATAACAGAAATCATGAATATTATAAAGGCAGGAGGAGTTTGTTAAGAGATGAGGCAATGGAGGAGGGGTCTCCTCTACAGGCTAAATATTCTGGTCATGCTGCCTTCCAGTTGGCTAGCTATTGTGGTCCTGTCTGGTCAAGATAGATAGTTAGGTATTGTGATTCTGTTTAGGTTAGATGCATGATATGATTGTGATTTGTAAGGGTTATGGGATTTAAAGATCTCCCATGCCCCATGGACGTGCTGACATAGCAGAGCAAGAGAAAGTGAAAAGCCGAGCTAACGGTCCTGCAGTTGGCAGTTGGTGGCGGTTGCCTTTTTTTTTTTTTGAGTTAGGACTCCTGCTGAGCACTGCCAGGGGCCGGAGCTGCTGGGAGCGCTCTTCCAGGACGCTGGGTGGTTGCTGTGAGTGGGGAGAGGAGGACCTTTGCCTGAGGTAGCCTGTTCTGTTTTAAAGGCTTGAAAATGTGGGTGCTTTCTACTTTATCTACCTGTGCCAATGTCATAACTACTCTGATGGCTTTCATTTTCTGGTTTTGGGACTCAGTCTTTTGGTATCTTAATAAATTTTCTAGTTTATTTCCCCAAATGGCAAACCTGACGTATTTTGTGATGGATAATTATATCAGCATATTTGTAATCTCTATAGGCATTGTGAATATGGCATTGCTGATACATTTGGCGACGAGGATGGGATCAAAAAATGTCAGGCCTCTATTTGGAAGCAGTGGGGCTTTAGAGGGAGAAATGGCTACTCCAGGTTGGGAGGATTTGCCTTATTCCTCTCTAGCCAGAGAATGGGCTAAAAGCACAGGGCCCTGTGAAAACTGGGAACCAAGGCTAAAAGAGGGAGAACCTGGAGATTTGGAAAGATGTTTGAAAGCAATACCCATAGAACCAGGCAAAGAACTGGCAGGAGTGTGCAGGAGAGGCTGGGTGCTGCTAACAAGTTATCGCCTTATGTGTAAAAGTAGGGATAAGCTGCTGAAGGAAAGAGCTAGGATGACTAGGGAGTCAGCTGGTTTGCCTGAGGATTCTTCTGTGTCACAGCACTCAGAAGAACAAATTGGAGGGACTCATGTGGTCCAGGAGCAAGCTACTGTTCATGTAGCTAAAAGGAAGCAAAAAACTAGCAGAAGGAATGTGCATGCAGCTTTTGTACAGGCTGGGCAGAGTTGCCCTGACAGCTTCCAGGAGAATGTGTGTGAGGAGAATGGAACAAGGTTAGATGAGGAGTCTCCTAATGTAGAAGCTCTCCCCATACGAAGAAGAAGACAGGAGAACCACCGAGGCAAAACAGAGTCCAGGGAGATAATTGAGGATTTCACTCAACAGGAGATCACTGATATATTGAGTAGATTTACCCAAAGAATGGGGAAGTCTTTAGTGTCTTGGATAGTAAGAATCACTGATGAAGGCGCAGGAGGAATAACACTGGACAATGAGGACTGTTTAAAATTCATAAGTATCAGTCAGAATCCTTTTGTACACCAGGCTTTTAGGGATTACCATATGCAAGGAGGAAATAACAAAACGAGTCTTCTAGCTTTAGCTGCAGAAGGTTGCAAAAAGCAATATCCAACTGAATCTATGTGGCCTAGGGGAGACAGACCCTGGTACTCACTTAGAGACTGTATGAGAAAACTAAAGGAGGAGGTAATGAAAACTGCTATCCTGATTGGAGATGCAAATGCATATTATAATAACCCCCTAGGAGTTCCTCATAGAAATATCATAGTGAAGACGGCTCCTCCTGCATATAAGCACCTAATTCTGACTCTTTTAATTGGAGAAATAGGGCACCCTCTTTCAGAGGTGCTGGATAAGATTTCACAATTAAGTGATTTAGGGAAATGGGAAAAATACAAATTGCCTCGAGAGAGAAGAGTAAACAGCCAGAGGATTCAGAGACAAAATAGACCCACAAGAAGGGAACTGTTTACTTCTCTATTAAGAGCTGGGGTGGACTTTAGAAGAATAGATGGTATTCCAACTGAAGAGCTGCATAAGCTGTACCAAGAAAAGGTACTTAGCATTAGAATGAACAGGGAAGCAGGAACCACCCCCACAGGTATTTCTGAATCTGAATCTTTGTATCCAAGTTTGCCCCACCTTCAGGGGGAATAGGAGATAGGCCAAGCCCCAGCCCAGATAAAAGAAATATGCAGAAGAGATTGCAGACCCCATATTGGTTTAACAATATATTGGAAGAATGGATCAACTACTGTGACTAGGGCACTGATTGATACTGGGGCTGAGGCCACACTTATCTATGGAAACCCTGATAAGTTTAAACATGGAACTCCTATTACCATCACAGGTCTAGGAGACACTGAAATATCAGCCAGACAGGTTAAAATAACAATGAAAATTGGGCAGTTACCTAAGAAGGAATATACTGTGGTTGTTGTACCCATTCCTGAATACATCATTGGAATAGATGTGTTGAGAGGCATGACTCTGAATTTACCTGAAGGAAGATACCAATTTGCTGTGAGGAAGATAGGAATTAATACAGTTTTAGTAGGAAAACTAAAAATGGACCCAATCACTTTACCTGAACCTTCTGAAGTAATTACTTTAAAACAGTATCGTGTGCCAGGTGGGCAAGATGAAATTGCCACTACTATAAAGGAATATGTTGAAGCAGGAGTGTTAGTCCCTACAACCACAAGATGGAATAATCCTGTCTGGCCAGTAAGAAAATCAGATGGGACGTGGACAATGACTGTGGATTATAGACAGTTGAATGAGGTGACTCCTTCTTTGTATGCTGCTGTTCCAGATACCATCACCTTAATAGAAAGGATCCAGAAATATGATGGGACTTGGTATGCAGTCATTGACTTGGCAAATGCCTTCTTCACCATCCCAATAGACTCTAAACAATGGGACCACTTCGCTTTCATTTGGCAGGGTAGACAATATACTTTTACTTGCTTGCCAGAAGGGTACATACATAGCCCCACTATCTGTCACAGGAACTGAAGGATTTGGTTCTACTGATAGAATAAAATCAGGAGCTAAAGTATGGGTAAAACGGAAGCCAAATGATGTTCCAAAGGCTGCAGAGATTATAGCATATGGGAAGGATAACACTGTAACTATTGTTTATTCTGGAGAAGATGATTACAAAATTGTACCCTTAAATCATTTATTCTACCGTGAGTGAGGCTACAATAGTCTGGTTATTGTCTCTTTGCTT
>NW_027185809.1:44508542-44526272 GCF_028583685.1 Petaurus breviceps papuanus
AAATATACAAGGCCTGTTTTATAAGGAAAATACCATTGCACTCTCATCAAAGACCAAGAAAAACATTCAAACAGAGGAGGCACGATCAGGAGCCTTGAAAGAAGTGGGACTCCATGGGGCGGCCAGGTAGCACAGTGAGTAAGAGCACCAACTCCAGTGTTGAGAAGACCTGGACATCGAATCCAGGGCTCAGACACTTAACACCCACCCAGAAACACCTGGCCATGTAACCTTGAGCAAGTTACTTAACCCCAATTGCTTAGGGGCGGCTAGGTGGCTCAGCGAGTAAGAGCACCGGCTCCAGTGTTGTGATGACCTGGATCAAATCCGGGCTCAGATACTAAGCACCACACCCAGAAATAACTGGCCGTGTAACCTTGAGCAAGTTACTTAACCCCGATTGCTTTAAAAAAAAAAAAAAGAAGTGGGACTCCATCAGCTCAGCGGCTCACCAGGGGCTCCCTAAGCATCAGGACAAAGTCTCTTCTCTGCCCCCCCCCTCAGCTTGGAGCCTTTTCTTTTCTGTGGCACTACTACAACTTTGGGGTCACTGGGTTCTGGCCGATTCTCCACCTCCTCATTCTCTTCAGCCTCTTGCCTCTGATGAGCATGCTTCTCTGTCCACTCTCTGGCATTCTTGAGGAAGCTTGGTTTGTTGTACTTAAACTTAAGATATGTCAGCCATGAGAGAGTCATCAGGATTGGGCTCTGACATGAGCAGCTGGATGGAGGTCAATATGGTGGAAATGTTCAGGGATGACCTCTAAGCACGTTTTGGTGGAAGTTTGAGGACATCCAGACAGATCCTCCCTGCAGAGTCAATGTTAGGATGATAATTGGGAGTCAAAAAGTGTATCTTTGGAGACTCAAATGGGTACCTCTCAGGAATTGAGATTTCCAGCTTGAAAATGCCCTTTTCATAGGGTGTGTTGGTCCCTCCCAAAATCTGAGCTCGGAGATCATCCATTTGGTTTGTGTTCTGCCAGCAAGTGATGCCTGGCGGTGGCTCCGTGGCTAACAAGTGCAGCTCCCGCTTTAGGCGTGAGGCTCTCTGCATGCTCTTCTGAAGAAGCTGGCATACCTTATAATGGAAGTGTTGAGGGGGACACGCTAAACTACCCGTCAGAGTGACTCGAGCTCTTCAGGCAGGCCTTAATGTATATGTCTTAATTATTATCATGTATAATGTAAGTGACAAAAGCCTTAGAAGTGGCAATTCAAGACACTGACATATTTCTATTCATTTTACCTTCTATTGACAAGTAATGAATGGGTATTGTTCAGTTAGCTATACTACTTGAAATAATGACTTAAGTCACAAACTAGCTAGAAGAGAGGGGATAGGCGAAGTTGCCTAGTGAATTTTATTTGGCTGCAGGAAGGTTCAGTGCTAGTATTTTAAAGATGTAAATGGGATATTGTTGGGAATGGGAATGTAACAAGAAAAACAAAATCATCACACTTCCATTTTAGATAGACATGTCCAGAAATTAATGAATAAATAATATTTTCATCTGACCTTGAGATCTCATGTGTGGAGAGAGTTTCTGGTTTAGACACTGCACCTAGCAATTCAAATCAGTAATTATCTGTAGCACAAACTCTAACAACCACAAACTATTTAATATGACATCAATATATTATAATTTTGAAAAATTATCTTCTGAAATAAAAAAATTAAAGAGTAAAGAATGTTAAACATGTTGTAAGGGAAAGAAGATTGAACTTTAAGTCAAAAGAACTAGTTCTCTCACTTCAACTTATTAATTATATTTAAAAGTCATTTAAACTTTTGGAGTTTGATTTCTTCTTCTGTAAAATGGGAATAATAATCCTGGAGACTACAGACCAACAGCATTATTGTGAGCATTATATGAGACAATAGAAGTTAATTAATCTTATAAACCCCAAGTTATATAAATTATAATCACATTTACCATCTTTTTTCATCCTTTCCTCTTTTTGTCATGATCCTGAAAATCATTGCCATTATTCTTCCAAGCAACACCTAGTCAATCCATATTTTTGGAGGGGAGGATGTTTTTTAATCCTGAAAGGTTATATCCACAATGTAAAAATTCACATCTTTCTATCTAGAGCAATGAGATTTTCCAGATAGGGAAATAGAACTCAGGGAAGAAATGAAAATTTGTCTGCTCATGACTACACAGGTAGTAAATTGCAGTGGCAAGAATTTGAATCTAGGTCCTCTGACTCCAGTTTGGGGGACACCCAATTTAAGCAGTGATGCAAAGTAGGAACAATGTTAAAAAAAATCAGGAATACTTTGGCTAAGATTAAGAGTTTTTGAGGGTGCTTCTTGATACTTTCTTCTCCCTGTTTCCCCCTCCCCCACTAATAGAGGAAGGAAAAAAACCTACACTCTTGCATTTCTATATGTCATGAAAAATTTACAGATGATTGCTATAGAATAATTCCCAAATTTCTGGAAGGAAATAATCAGATAAAGTACTCATTATCTTGCAATAACAATCTATATCTACATATATCTATCTATCTATCTAATGAGATAATTCAATTAAACAGTTCAATTCAGCAGATATTTAGTAAAAAGTTAATACATGTGAGGCATTGTGTTAGAAAATGGAGAAACAGAGAAAAATATTTCTGCCCTCAGGAGACTTGTATACTATATGTAAGGAAAGAAGGCAGTGGTATGCTGCTATGAAAATAGGATTTTAGTTTATGTTATTTTATTCTGTTGTATTCTAGAGACTTTGATATTATTTCAAAGGAAAATAGACAGAGTATGTAATATTAACTTGATGTAACTAAAAGGAATTTTGCTGGCTCTAAAGAAAGAAAAATAAGCTTGTGTTATTTGTTCATTTTATTAATTATATTTTCCCTTAGTATCTTACCTTTCTAGGAATAATCTGGAAGAGTTTTTTATGTCTTCAACCATTAATTTTGAATATATTCACTGATTTTGTAACTAGTTCTATAGAAAAGTCTCTTAAACTTCCTTGCTTCTTTTACTTTATGCCTCCCATTTTTTTGTACAATTCAATTCTTACATTGTTAACATGATAATATTAATATTTTGAGTGACTGATAAATTCTTGCTCTGCAGAACATATTTGGATTCTGAGATGGGTCTCTTCCATTTATTTTACCTCATGTTAATCAATAAAGGAGATATGCATTGACCATACAATAACAATCAAATAATGTTTATTTCTGTGAAGCTATTACATTAATCCAGTGATGTCAGGAAATCTGTCACCCCACTTTTTTTTTTACAGCATTTCAGGCATTTTATTTAACATAAAATAACAATCAGTAAGGTACTCAGTATAGATCTCATCATCTTAATCAAATATAATTTGTATTATACACATAATAAAGCTCCCCCCTCCATCTTCATTTTGGGGGCCTATAATCATTGATTCAAGTTTCAAATACCCTGGGTCTATAGTGCACCCGTGAGTCACAAATAAAATTTTAAGTCATCTCTAATTCAAGACACTACAGTACAGAGTAATATGCCCAGTGGGCACTCAATAAATATTAATTGACAACAACTATAATGACTATAATTCACTAGACATCTGGGTTTTCTAGAGGAAAATTATATGGCCTGTACATTATTACATTATGTGTTTGAACTCCAGGGCACTCCAAATACAAGCAACCCCAGGGAAAAGGCAGTTCCATAATATAATAAAATTGGAAACCAGGGAAGTGGAGCCAAGATAGCAGAGTGAAAGCAGGAACTCACCTGAGTTCCTCTTTGAATTCTGTCAGTAACCTCTAAAAAGTGAATCTGAATGGATTTTAGAGTTACAGAATCCATTGGAAGATAGAGTGTGGGAGATTCCCAGTCCTGGAAAGTGTGCATGTAGGACTGGGCAGAGGGAATGCGGAGCCCACGGGCTGTACCAGGTCAGACATGAGACCACATCACAGCAGAGTGAGAGTGAGCCCCCACTTTGCAGACATCTCACCATGGGATAGAGGTTTAGTTGGAGCTGGGTAAGAGAAAGTGCAGGGCCCATGGCAGCAACAGCAGTTTCTCCTGGGGCTATCACGCTATAGCCTGGATGTTTAAAAATTACCTACCAGAACTTTCTGGAGTCAAGATGATGGAGTTAACTCTAGCTGCTCTAATCCTCCTTGCTGACCATGAAAACCCAGAGATTATTGCACCAGTGTAAAATGCTGAAATAGTGGAAGCAGTGGCAGGCTTGGGAGTCCTAGAGGAAGGTCTGACTGAAACTCTGTCGAGCCTGAAGTGAAGGGTTGGAGGTGTCCCAACAAACACCATCTCAGCTGACCAGCATGATATCCTGAAGCCCAGGGTGTGGGGTGCAACTAGAAGCCCAGGTGTACCTTAGCAAAATCAAGGAAATCTGCAGGCACCAGTGAGGCAGGCCACCACCTGCTGAGCCTGCCCAAACTCTAGCCCAGGGGTAGAGAGGAAGAAAGCAGAAGTGGAAAAAACACGCATCCCCAACACCTTACTCTGTGAGCCTCAGGGTAACCCAGGAGAAACACTGAGAGTCCTGGTGTAGGCATCAATCTAGTCACCCAGAGGTTACAGTAAAAAAAAAGTCAAAAATCAGGACCCTAGCTCCCAGCTTGAGAAATATGGATCTGAGGCATCTGTACCCAAGAATCAGAAATCCACTTTAAAAGTCAGGAAATAGGGAAACACAATGGGATGGAAGCAACCAAACATACCTGAATCCTATTATTGTAAACTCTAAGAATCACTTTCAGGAGACACCATGGAATCTGTATCCACACCTAAGAGCACAGAGGGAAATATGAACTGGTATCAATCCTAAAAGCATTCTAGGAAGAGCTCAATAAATTTTTTTAAATTATAATTTATGTTAATTTTAGTTTACATCATTCATTTCCACAAGATTTTGAGTTACAAATTTTCTCCCTATCTTTCCCCTACCCACCACCCCGAAACAGTGATCCCACTATATACCGTCTCCCCCAATCTGCTCTCTTCTATATCCTCCCCCATACTGCCTTTGACTTTCTGGTAGGGCAAGATGGATCCCCATATCCCAGTGCCTATATATATTATTTCCCAGTTGCATAATAATAATAATAATAACAATTTTTTAAACATTTGATTTTAAAACTTTGAATTCCAGATTCTTCCCCCTATTCCCTGTTCACACACCCTTACTGGAAAAATAAGCAATTCGATAGAGGTTGTACATGTGTACTTATGTGAAACATTTCCACAGTGATATATTGTGAAAGGCTGACTATATATCCTTCCATCCTATTCTGGCCCCCACTTGTTCTACATTTTCTACATTGTCCTTGTCCCTTTTCAAAACTGTGTGCTTCTAACTACCCTACACAGCACCAGCCCTCCCCTCCATCATGTCCCCTCTCATCCTATTCCCTCTTACTCACCTGTATGGCAAGATACCCAATTTAGTGTGTATGTCATTCCTTCCCTAAGAAAAATTTAATGAGAGTAAGGTTGACTCATTCCCTTTTGGTTCCTGTTCTTCTCCTCCATTGTAACAGTTACCCCTTGTCTTCTATATGAGATAATTGACTCCATTCTGTGTCTCCCCATTTCCTCTCATTATATTCCTATCACACCTCTTAATTTCACCTTTTAAACATCATCCCTTCCTATTCAATTGATCATCTGCCCTCTATGTACAACAGTACACATATATACACACACTCATGTATGTACCCATAAACCCTTATACTGTACTTAATAGACATATATATATATATATATATACGCACATATGTATGTATATATATATAAATGTAAGTATACACGCACACACACACTCATATATTTACATGCCCTTCAACTTGCCTCATGCTGAGTTAAGTTTCATAAGTTACAATTATTTTTTTTTCTATGTAGGCATTTAAGTAGTTCAACTTTGCTAAGTTCCTTATGATATCTTTTCCCTCTTTACCTCTTCATACTTCCCTTAATTCTTGTATTTGAATGTCAAATTTTCTATTCAACTCTATTTTTTTTATCCAGAATGCTTGAAAGTCCTCTATTTCAATGAATGAATATATTTCCCCTGGTTTTATTTCTACCTCTTTTAATCTCTAGAATACCATATTCCAAGCCCTTTAATCCCTTAATGTAGAAGCTGCTAGATCCTGTGTTAAAATGATTGTGTTTCCACAACATTCAAATTGTTTCTTCTTGGCTGCTTGTAATATTTTATCCTTGATCTGGGAACTCCAGAACCTGTCTATAATATCCCTAGGAACTTTCTTTTTGTGATCTTTTTCAAGAGGTGATTGGTGAAGTCTTTCAATTTCTATTTTGCCCTCTGGTACCAAAATATTGGGGCAATTTTTTTTTTTTTGAGAATTTCTTGAAGGATGATTTCTAGGTTCTTTTTTTTTCATCATGGCTTTCAGGTAGTAAAATAATTTTTAAATTATCTCTCTTGGATCCATTTTTCAGTTCAGTGGTTTTTCCAAAGGGATATTTCCCATTGCTTTCTAATTTTTCATTTATTTGCATCTGTTTAATAGTATTTTGATTTCTCATAAAGTCATTAGTTTTCATTTACTCCAATCTAATTCTGAAGGAATTATTCTCTTCATTGAGCTTTTGAAATTCTTTTTCCATCTGGCAAATTTGGCTTTTTAAGGTATTCTTTTCCTCATTTGATTTTTGGGCCCTTTTCCCTACTTAATTTAATCTGTTTTTTAAGGGGCTATTTTCTTCATTCAGGTTTTTGACTCTCTTTGCATTATCTTCTTGCATCATTCTCATTCTTCTTTCCAATTTTTCCTCTACTTCTCTTACTTGATTTTCAAAATCCTTCTTGAACTCCTTCATGGCCTGTAACCAATTCATATTTTTCTTGGAAGCTTTTGGTTCAAGATTTCTGAAACCATTGTCTTCCTCCCTTTCTGTGTTTTGATTCTTTTTGTCCCCAAAAAAGGAGTTTGAAGTTGGATTGCTTTGCTTGCTTTTCTTCCTTTGCTTGTTTATGTTGCCAGTCAAATACTTGACTTTCGAGTTATTTGCCATAATAGAACTCTTCTTCCAGAGGGGAGAGTTTTGTCCCAAATCACTGGATTTTTCACAGATGCTGGAGCTATCAGGAGGGTGCTCTCTCTATAACCCCCATGAACTCTGGCTAACTGGTCACACACATCAAGACCATGATACAGATCCAGGCAGGTTAAAGCAACAGTTATTTCCCTCTGAATGGTCACTTGGCTCCTGCTATTATTTGCAGGTTTGGAGCTGTGAAGCATCCACATGGAGATGGATGCATGGCTACAGAGTCTCCACTGCTTCTTTGTCAGGGGCAGAGGCTGGAACTGAGCCTTTATCCACCCTGCCTGTAATGCCAAGGTTCAAAATACCGGCATAGGTGCTCTCCATTTTTTTCAGTGACAAATTAAGAAAAGAGAAAATCAAAATATGACATCATTCAAAATACAGCATTTACTAAGTGTAATTCAATAATCTCCAAGTACTACCCCACCCCTGGACATTACATTCATTTAATCAATCACAAAGTCCCTCTTCTAAATTCTACTCCACCCCTAGGCTGTACCTTCATTTAGTCCATCATAAAACCCCTGTTTTTAAATGGAGATTAGTTTCCAATCATAAGTAAAGTACATTCATTTGTTCAATCACAGAGGACAAAAAGGTCAAAAGTTCCCCACCCTTGGATCACAATTGAATCTACCCCAGAGTTACAACAAGCTTAAGCACAGCATTTAATACCTAAATGGAGGTCTTATCTTCATCTTGACTCCAGGCAAGTTCTCAGCAATCTTTGTTCCTTGGGAGACAAATCTTAGCAAGGCCACAAGATACATTGCCAGTGTCTTCATTAATTCGTTCTCTCTCTTCAGAACAGTCCTAGGATCCCTGAAAACATTAGCAAAACCCTCTTCCAGGATTTCTGTAAACATACAACAAGATTATCCTTCTTCATGGCTTCTGAATCAACAGCAAGGTTCCAAATCTTCTGCAACAACAGTACTGTCCTTCACCAGTGGACAGAATTCACTCTCTGTCTGCAGAACAGTCTCTGGAGCTCTGAACCAACAGCAAGGTTCCAGAAAATCTACAACAACAGGACTGTCTTTCACCAGAGGACAAATCTGGAAAAACAACATCAAAACAGACAAAGTACCAGCATAACAGCCATGTCTCCTCAGTCCTTGGCAGCTCTCAAAAGTCCTGGGCAATTCAAAGTGGCCCTAGCAATCCTCTCCATCTCTCTCTGCCTCCAAAGGTGCTGCTTCCAAAAAGTTCTTCTGCCTCTCTCTTTTCTTGTGTCTCTCTAAATTTACGTCACCAGCTCCTCCCAGTTCAGCATTCTCTTTTCACTTCAACAAGTCCATTCCACAAGTGGGATTCACAAGCTCTAGGTTTTAACACAATCAAACCAAAAACCAAGCCAAGACAGGGGGATCTTTAAATTACATTACTATTACACTGCCCCCCACCCAGTTACAACAGATTTCTACCCTCAACTTTTACTTTGTCTTTATTTATGCCTTTATAGTTCTGACAACTGATCATCACAGCTGCTGGTGATCCACTCTCACGAGTTCTACTCCAACTGCTGCTGTTCAGGGCCACCCTAAGGCTAAAACTGTGGGCTCACATGGGCCTGGGCTCTGCTCCCAGTACCCTGTGATGGACACTTTCTGTACACCTGCTGGGCTGCTTTCAATGGGAGATTTGTTTCTCTCTGTCACTTTGTGGGTTCTGTATAATATTAGTTTAGTGTCATATTTTATAGGTATCTGAGGTGGTAATGGGGGGTGTTCACAGAATTTTCCTGATTTTATGCCATCATCTTGGCTCCACCAGCTCAAGAAAATTTTAAAAGCCTAATTAGAGAGGTAGAAGATAAATTGATAATCATTTTAAAATTACATTGGCCAAAATGAAAAAAAAAAACCCACGAAGGAAAACAAAAGCTTAAAAAGTAAATATTGTGTACTGGGACAGGCAGTTCAAATTCTGCATGTAGAAAATATGTCCGTAAAAATAAAATCTGAAGATAATGGAAAAGGAGCTTCAAAAACTGAGTAAAATAATTCATTACAAGTTAGAATGAGCCAAGTTGAATTAATGACTCTATGATATATCAAGGATCATTCAAGGAAAAAAAAAACAATTGAAAAGTTAGAACATGTGAAATATCTCATTGATAAAAAAGAGTTAACCTGGAGAATAGATTGAGGAGAGATAATCTAAGGATTATTGATCTATGGGAAAGCCATTATGAAAAAAAAGAGCCTGGAAAACTTCCTCCAAGAAATTATCAAAGAAAACCATCCTGAGGTCCTAGAACTGGATGGTAAAATAGTCATCAAAAGAATTCACTGGACTCCTCCTCAAAGAAATCCCAAATTGAGAACTCCAAGATATATAGTGCCGGATTACAGAATTATGAGGTCAATGAGAGAATAAGCAGCTACAATGAAACAATTTAAATATTTTCAAATCAAATGCTTTATTAACTTCTGGGTTACATCATTCATTTCCCCCAGATTTTGAGTTATAAGTTTTCTCCCCATTTTGGCCCTATCCACCCCCCAAAATGGTGATCCCACTGATTATCCCATCCTCCAGTCTGCTCTCTTCCATGTCTTCTCCTAGACTCCCTTCCACTTTCCAGTAGGGCATTGTGGATCTCTATGCCTTAGTGCCTGTATATCTTATTTTCCAGTAACATGTAAAATGATATTAATAGTACTATATGTGTGTGTGTATTTGATTTTGAAATTTTGAATTCCACATCCATTCCTTTCCTCCCTTGTCACCCACCCTTACTGGGAAGATAAGCAATTCAGTAAATGTTGTACATGTGTATCTATTCAAAACATTTCCATAGTGGATATATTGTAAAAGACTGACTATATTTCCCTCCCTCCTATTATACCTCCCACTTGATCTATTCTGTACTTTGATCCCTTCCATTTTCAAATGTGGGTGGTTCCAAATTCCCTCCTCCCCAGCCTGCCCTCCCTTGCATTGTCCCCCCTCTCATCCCCATCCCTCCTACTCTTCTGTAGGGTGAGATACCCTATTTAGTGTTTATGTAATTCCCTCCTTAAGACAAAATCAATGAGAAAACAGTAGACTCATAACCCTTTTTCCTTCCTGTTCTTCCCTCTATGTAGCAGCAAACACCCCAGCGTCCCTAGGGTGGCTGCTCACACAGGTTCTTGGATCTGCTTTGTTAAAGGAAAGTGACTCAAAATGGGTTAACAAGCTTACTTTAATCAGTCAAACATATATCATTTACCTCATTCAGGGGAAAAAGGTCAGCACCCTGAACTTCAAAGTATACAGGCAGAATTATCAAGACAGAAACAGATCAAGTAGACAGCTTTCCAAACTGTCCAACCATTACATCTATACCAAATAACATCTGGATTTCAAAGCCGGGGGACTCTGGACAACAGCTTTCCAGAGTTTCATCTGATCAAATCACAGAGCACTTCTCAAAGTTAGCCCCAAAACAAAGCTACACATCAGGGCTTATATAGCCTTCTCCTGGCTCAGAGAATGTAACAACCATATTGACTCACTGGCCAATCAAGAAGTATCTACTGAAAAACAAGCCTCCCACCCCAGGCTCCAGGTGCACTTTAGCCTAGGAGCAGGGAAGATCTTACAAATTTGCATTCCCATTACACTCTATTATAACAATTTTCCCTTAAATCTTCTGTATGAGATAGTTTACCCCATTCTGCTTCTCCCCATCTCCTCTCCTTATATTATTTCTCACCTCTTAATTTCACCTTTTAACTAGGTAGAAGATTTAGATACAAAACACTGATTCTATAAGGAAATTAGGAGAGTAAGGAATAATTGACCTATCAGATTATATGGCCAATGTCATATAAGTAGCCCCTGGTATCAATATACAGATGTACTTAGAGGGTTGAAGTGAAAAATATAACAAACTCGGCATGGCACAGCTGGCAGATGCAGAGGCAGGCCCGGAAGGGTCCTGATCAAATTGGAGGGCAAGGCCTCCCAGCAACCACAAGGGCCAATACCAGGCCTATCACCAAAGGGCTGGGACTGGAAAGAGCAAGGTAATAACCAAATACAGGTGCCCCTGTCCTGGACAGCAAATACTCCTGGGGATACAACTTCATAGCCCAGAATTAAAAAAAAAAACAAAAAACCTCACCTGCTCCAAAGCCCCGCTATGACACTGAAAACAGAGTAACTCTTGTCCCAGGGCAAAATCCTCTACAATAAAGGCTTGGGATCCCTAGAGGAAGGGCATGGCTAGGGCTCTTCCTCAAAATGGGTAGAAAGCAGACTACAAAGACAAAGACTCTGGAGTCCTACTATCCTCAGAGGGAGGAACCAAACTCAGAGGGAGACAATGTGGACTCCACACCCAAAGCTGAAACCTCAACAGGGAATTGGTCCCAAGCACAGAAGGCTATCCTAGATGAGGTCAAAATGAACTTTGTAAGCCAAATGAGGGAGATAGAAGACAAAATGAATAATTCTCTCAAAACCAAAATAGCAGAATTAGAAAAACATTATAATTTAGAAAACATCTCTATAAAAAGAAAGGTGTATGATATGGAAAAGGAGCTCCAAAAATTAACAAAGGAAAATGATCTGCTAAAAAGTAGAATCAACGAAATTGAAACAAATAACTCTATGAGGAACCTAGAATTAGTCAAGCAAAACAACAAAAATGAAAAATTAGAAAATAAGGTAAAATACCTCAAAGAAAAAATATCTGACCTGGAAAACAGATCCAGGAGAGATAATCTGAGAATCATAGGCCTACCAGAAAATCATGATGAAAAAATGAGCCTGGACAACATTCTCCAAGAGCTCCTTAAGGAAAACTGCCCTGAGATACTAGAACCTGAGGGTAAAATAGAAACTGAGAGAATCAACTGGACACCTGATGAAAGAGATCCCAAACTGCAAAAGTCCTCAAAATGTTGTGGCCAAACTCCAGAACTGCCAGATAAAAGACATAATACTTCAAGCAGCCAGAAAGAAACAACTCAAATATTGAGGGTCCACAGTGAGGATCACACAGGAGTTGGCAGCCTCTACACTGAAAGATCGGAGGCAGTGGAATACAACTTTCCGGAAGGCAAAAGATCTCGGTTTCCAACCAAGCATCACATACCCAGCAAGACTGAGCTTATTCTTCCAGGCAAAGAGATGGTCATTCAATGATATAACAGAGTTCCAGACCTTCTTGATAAAAAAGCCAGAACTCAATGGAAAATTAAACCTCCAGTTATGAGATGCAACAGTGACATAGAACGGTAAACAAGGAAAACACACACACACACCCTGCTATTTGATAAGAGCAAACTGGTTAATTCTCTGTGCCAGGAGAAAGCTATATATAAGCTGATGTGAGGTTTTGTTTTGGGGTTCACTTTGAAAAGATTTATGTTATATGACCAGATGAAACTCCATTATGTACCTATTCTGGGTACCCCCTTGTGCTTTCGCCCCCAAGTCCTACTTCTCAGCTTACTTTTTTATTTTGTTTCTTTCCTCACTGGATTATAAACTCACTAAGGAAAGGGAATATCTTCCCTTTTCCTATTTCTAGCACCAGTACTTAGCATTGTGCCTGGCACTTGGTAGGCTTTTGGTAAATGGTTATTGAATGTAATTAAATTTATGTATCAACTAGAGTTCCATTTACCTATCAGGAGGGATATAGCCCTGTGTTAATAGAAAAATACCATTCAATATTTATTCACTTGGATGATGACATAGAAGTCAAGTTTATTATATCTTCAGAAGTACATGAGATGTGGAAGAGAGGTATGATGATATGTGACAGAATCAATAAAAATATTTTTGCCCTTAGTTCAATATTATTCCTTCTTTTCTAGGTACTTGTTCCACCAACCATTCTTTCTCTTATTTGTTCTCTCCCTATTTATGTTCCTTGCTGCCTAAAAATACTTCCAAGTCTTTGCCATCTTTAAATAATTTTCATCTGGTTATTCCATCACTTTAAGGTATTATCCTTCCATTCACCACCAAACCTCTAGAAAAAAAATAATAATGAAACACAGTATTTTAACTTCCTTACTAGTAATTTCCATCACAATGATTTATCTTTTGGTCCCTCCTCTATGAAATTTTCTATTATTGTGACCCTGACTAAGTCAATTGAACATCTTTGCATCTCATTTATTTATTTATAAATTAAATGGTTAAAAATTGTTCACTTTAAATGTCTTTTCTTATTCATCATTCTCCTTGATCTTTCAATAAATTTTTGATACTTCTGACCACCCAACTCTACCTTTACCCTATCATATTGTTTAGATTCTGTGACCTTGATCTCTCCTGGTCCTCTTCCTACCTATCTACTCCTTCCTTCTCATTAGTCTCTTCTTGAATTATCTTTGATCTTATGTCCTCTCTTTTTCCCTTATACTCTCCTTTGGTGATGTCATCTCTTCCCATTTATCATGCCTTTTTCAAATTACTCTTAATTCTATATACCTCCTATGGCTGGGCTATGTTCACAGCTAATATATAAATTTTCAATAAGGAGTCATCTATGTCTCAATCTCATACTAGTACTTATATTTTAATGTGTGTGTGTGTGTGTGTGTGTGATGGGCTTCTTTAGAAATCTATGGAAACCTGTGACCTCCTTTAGAAAGTAATGTTCTTAAATGCATAAAATAAATGGGTTTATTTGTAATAAGTAAATCTCTTTAACTCTCCAAGAGTTAGTTTCCTTTTCTTTAAATAGACATTATTATATCTTAATGGGTTATGATGGTCATTAAGTGAAATAATGTAGCTGAAGTGTTTCAATAATCTTAAAAGCTTTATATACATGTCAACTATCATCACTGTCATTGACATTCTTTTTTCCTTTCAGAATCCTCATATTCTTTCACAGCACAGCTCAGGTAACACTCACGTTGTGAAGTCTTCGCATACACCAACTACCTTTCCTAATGAACATGTACTTATTTAATCAAATAGAGTACATATTCTTGGAGTTTTTAAGGACTCTCTTGCTTTTGTCTTCTCTTTTGGACTGAGCACAATATTTTGCATTTAATAAGTGTATAATAATGTTTGTAAAGATGAATTTATTTTATAACCTACAATTCTGCTATTTTTTTTTTTGCTGCTACAACCTGATAACTTGATAAAAGTGGGCTGAACATATAGTGTTTTTGCATGTGTATTGTATTCCTTTAGCCATCATAATATTTATGGGTGCTTTTCAAAATAGTTTTTAATGAATAAAGTATGTAAGATTAGGGAGAAAATTAATTATATTGCCAAAAATTATTTTTTTGAAAACAGTTTACAGAACTCTTGTTAAGAACCCCTGAAAGAGAGAATGTATTTGACAAATTTTATATGCAACTAGTAGGATTAGAAATAGTGTTTAAATTTCCCAAGACATGTTTCAACTCCATGTAAGGACTAACTTATGCACTAAATTTGTCTATAAATGGAGGAAATTCTCTCGTAGAGTAGTGAGTTTTCTGTCACTTAATATATTCAAAGAAAACTAAGTGATTATCCAGTAGGAATATTATAGCAAGAGTTCCTTATTTGGATGGAAAGTTGCATAGTTGACCCTTATGGTTCCTTTCACCTTTTAAGCTTCTCTATTAACTCTGTAATAAGAGAATGTAGATTTTAGGTTACTTCTAGAGTTCTCTGAATAAATCGACTCTTCCAATTCCACTGATGATAAGCCAAAAAGCTTAAAAGCATGAAAATACCTCCAAAAGAGGAATTATTTCCTATGCTAATAAGCAGCATAAGTTCTATTATGCTTGAATTTAGGTTTAATAATGTGTATGTACTTTTAAGTCAGGGATTAGTCATAAAATATTTTGAAGCATAAAAGAAAATTAAATGCTTTATAAAAATAGCCATCTGAAAGCTCATTCCATTAAGCAAAGGCAAAGAATTTAAACATCTAAATGGGCATTTACTGTCTTCTTAGCATAACCCTTTATAGATCATGCAACACCTAAAGTGGAGTAAAAATTCAGATGTTGGGCTATACATACATTAGGGAAATGGAACAAATTTTGGAAATACACTCAGGGCATTATTACTTGCAAGTCTGTGAATTACAAAGGCCTGTGTGCTGTTCTTTGGGACAGAATAAATATTTATTATCTTAAATATGACTCCCTGTTTTGCCTATACGTTCTCATATCCAACCTGCTGCAATGTTTGGTTATTTTTACAATATTTTATAAACTTCCATATTTTCATCAAATTCCTGAATTTCTGCATTATCTTTTAAATAACTTTTCTGACCATAGACACCTCATCCTCCAATATATTTTCTCCATCTTTTAGTCAATTGTGAGGCAAGTATGTGCTGCATTGTGGAAAACTGTGAGTACTCCGTATTAACCCAGGCATTGAGGATGACATTGATTTGTACAAGGGTGATCCTTAGAACGCATGTGTGTGTGTATATATATATATATATATATATATATATACACACACACACACACATATATGTGTGTGTGTTTATGTGTATGTATGTATGTATATGTGTGTGTATATATATGTGTGTGTGTATGTATATATATATATATATGTGTGTGTGTGTGTATGTGTATGGAGAGAAGGAGAAAAGACAAAAAAGAAGAATAATATGATGAAGAAGAAGAAGTAATATACAAATATGCCAGGAGTAATTCATATTCATTTCCTTTTCTGTGCTACTATAGCAGCAAGCACCCCAAGCGTCCTCAGGGTTTGCTGCCACCACAGGTTTTTGGATCTGCTTTGATAAAGGAAAGCAACTCAAAATGGGTTAACAAGCTTACTTTAATCTATCATAGATGTATCATTTACCTAGTTCAGGGGAAAGAGGTCAGCACACCGAACTTCAAAGTATACAGACAGAATTATCAAGACAGAAACAGACCAAGTAGACAGATTTCCAAACTGTCCAAACATTACATCCATACCCAATAAACATCTGGGTTTCAACATCTGGGTTTTTTCAAAGCCAGGGGGCTCTGGACAACAGCTTCCCAGAATCCAGATCAAATCACAGAACACTTCTCAAAGTGAGCCCCAAAACAAAGCCTCACATCAGGGCTTATATAGCCTTCTCCTGGCTCAGAGAATGTAACAACCTTATTGACTCACTGGCCAATCAAGAAGTATCTACTGAAAAACAAGCCTCCCACCCCAGGCTCCAGGTACACTTTAGCCTAGGCGCAGGGAAGATCTTTAAAATTTACATTCCCATTACAGCTACTTTTAACAAAGATCCAATATTTTTCCATTCCTTTAGCATCTTGTTCAAATTCAGGGGCCTTGGATATGGATCCCTTAATGCCCTTAAAATTGTGCTACACCCAACATAGATTTCAGCTTGATAAATAGATACACCTACATTCACTCCTCCTCACTCCTCCTCACACATACATGTGTATATTTATTTATTATGATATATATTACATATATGTGTGTATACACATACATTAATATGGGAACAAATGCATATATATATATATGTGGATTTGGTTGTACATATACATGTGTATATACACATGTATTTATGCATATACCTAAAGATATATATATATATATAAGTGTGTGTATATGTTTGTATATCCAGTCCAGGAACTTTTCTTTGCTTTGTGCTTTTTAATATCATTCCTAATATGCTTTCTGTATGCATAACTCAGGGAAGTAATATTTCCTTCCTTAAATATTATTTTCATCATATTACACACCTATCCATAAACCTTGAATCTTTCTCCCTCTGCTACTACATAACTTCTAAACTCAACCTGGTTTTCATGGATCTCTGTTTATTGTCCCAACTCTTGTAAGTTTTATCTTCCCCTACTCTCCAACATATAACTTCCTTTTCTAGTATTTCTATATTCCTAAAATCTCTCTCTATCTATTTAATAGTGACAATAACAATGGTTCTTCTGTCTATTGCTTTAAATTTTAAAAATGCTTTAAATAATCTCATTTAATCTCATTCATTCTTCATATGAAAGTGCTCTGACAGTGAGTCAGGGGGAATAGGATCAAATCACCATTCAGACCTTTGCTCCTTATGTGAATTTGGAGAAGTCTTCTACTTTTCCTGGACCTCAGTTTCCTCTAGTGGAAAATAATTAATTCAAACTAACTGGTCCGTAAGGTCCATTCCAACTTTAGTTATATGAGGCTATGAACTTTGTGAAGAAGTTACTATTATATAATCCTTTTACAGATGAGGAAACTGAAGCCAAGACATTGGTAAAGTGACTTACCCTGGATTGAGTTTTAGTTTCCATTTGATTTTCTTTGGTAGATAAATGAATAAAAATTTTCATTTTATGGTATTGTCAGATCTGACACATTATCTATGTTACTATGATGAGGTAGTTATGTCTTTCTGAAACTTAGTTCCTTACCTGCAAAATGTATTAAAAAATACCAGTGTATCATATCTCATAGGGTTCTTGTGAAGAAAAAGTGAAGGAAAGAGAAAAAATAAGGTCCCTTATCAATGTTGATTTAACGAAAAATATTATGGATTGAATGCTTAACATGCAGAATTAATAGCAGCATATGAAATGTTGGATGAAGTAATTTTCTGAGGAATTTTATTAGGTTTTCTGATAAACAAATCTAAGCCAGATAAGTCAGAAGTCCATTATTGTGAGATCTTGTGACCTGAGTTGCAAAAGCTATTAGCCAAATTATATTAAAAATTA
>NW_027185809.1:44526282-44540270 GCF_028583685.1 Petaurus breviceps papuanus
TGTGACCTGAGTTGCAAAAGCTATTAGCCAAATTATATTAAAAATTAAAATTTAAAGAAAAAAATCATAGTATGTCTTAGAATGAAAAGACACATTTGCTTGTCTTTTCTTCACTTTCCATGTCACTGCAGAATTGCCAAGGATATTCAGGATTATGACTAGGGATCAGTTCAAAAACATATGATTACATTTAGTTGTCCACTTAAGGAAGGAGAGAGGGAAAAAAGCATATCATGGGAAGAACTTCATTCACAAAAGAAGGTTTCTCATTAACCCAAATTTCAGGAATTATTAAACATTCACTTAGCCAGAATTCCCATTCTCTGAGTACTCTCATTCATTGATTCTTTTTTTTTAAAGCAATTGGGGTTAAGTAACTTGCTCAAGGTTAAATGGCTAGGTGTTTCTGGGTGGGTGCTAAGTGTCTGAGCCCGAACTCAATCCCCAGGTCATCCCGACACTGGAGCCAGTGCTTCATTGACTCTTTAAAATAATTTATTTCTTTTTTGTCTCTTAAAAAATTTAAAATCTGTAAATGTTTATTTTTTTCTTTAAACATAAAAGTTTACATTATACAGTAAAACAAAAGGCTCAGGAAGATCATTAACAAAAAAGAAAAAAAAGAAAGAAAAAGAAACCTGAAGTTCTGAATTACTTCAACAAAAAGTTGAAGACTTTTTTTTAAACCCTGTACTTTGAACCAGTGATGTTTTGTTGTATTTGTTCTGATGGGCTAGAGAAAGGAATATATTTAAAAACTGCAGTCCAAACACCCACAACTTTGCCTTCAAAAGGCATTCGCCCCCTCCCCACCTACCCACACTCCCCCCAAATGGTTTATTAAGTTGTTCTCCATCAACTATGTGATTCTCACAAGTTCACAAGTTTGGAATTCCCGGTTTCAGCTGGTACCAGATATCCCATTGTGGACAGAATTCCCTGATTTCCAGCCCAGGCCAGCATCTATAAGGGTGAAATCCTTGAACGTTATGGTTCTGTCCTCATCCAAAACCAATTCCTCCTGCACGTGGAACACCTGATCTGGGCACTGAGGGTCCTCCATAGGAGGGGGATTGCTGGCTGGGATCTGAGAAACCCTGTCCAAAGTCACTCAAGTCCTGTCCGTAACCATACTGACTATAAGGGAAATCCGGCTGGGCTGCTGGGGGTTTGCTCATGTCCTGAGTTGCCTGAGATGGTTGTTGTGGGAAAGCTAGTGGCACTGCCCCAGGAGTGGCAGGTGGAGAAGGCACTCCCTGAGGGGCAAATTGATCAGGTGGAGGTGGTAGAGGCCCATAGCCAAAAATGAACTGAGGAGGGGTACCATACCCCTGTGGGAAGCCTTGGGGAGGGGGAAACCCTCCTGGAGGCATGGATATAATATATGAGGTAAAAGGAGGAGGCAGAGGTGAAGCTCCATTTCCTGAAGGAGGCAGCCCTTAACCCCCAATAGCCTGACCTGCTGGCACCCACATTCCTTTTGGGCCATATCCCTGTTGCCAGGTAGGAGGGGGCTGACCTGCCCAACCATTAGCAGCATAAAATAATTTATTTCCAACATAAATATATATTTATAATTATAACATGATAACTATAAAAATATTCTGTAATATACTTTAAATTGTATATTTTCATTTAAAAAGTTATTTCTATAAATAAAATATTTGGGGATAAGTATTACAACTATACATCCCATATCTAATACACAATATCACAACATTCTTGCCTTGTCATCATGTGATGCATCATTCATTGAATACATGTGAAATTACCCTACAGAAATTAACCAGTGTGAAGTTGCTCAGGGAATTTTTAATAGTTACCGCTACCACTTTAAAGTGCTATTTTTTTAAATACATGTAGATATAATTTTCAACATTCATTTTTATGACATTTTGAGTTCCAAATTTTTCTTCCCAAGTGTAGCAGCAAGCACCCCAGCATCCCCAGGTTGGCTGCCAACACAGGTTCTTAGATCTGCTTTGTTAAAGGAAAGCAACTCAAAATGGGTTAACAAGCTTACTTTAATCAGTCAAACATATATCGATAACCTCGTTCAGGGAAAAAGGTCAGCACCCCGAACTTCAGAGTATACAGACATAATTATCAAGACAGAGGAACAGATCAAGCAGACAAGTTTCCAAACTGTCCAACCCTTACATACATACCAAATCACAGTAACCATCAACATCTGGCTTTTTCAAAGCCGGGGGCCCCTCAACAATGGCTTCCCAGAGTCTCATTTGATCAAATCACAGAACACTTCTCAAAGTGAGCCCCAAAGCAAAGCCTCACATCAGGGATTATATAGTCTTCTCCTGGGTCAGAGAACGTGACCACCCTCTTGACCCACTGCCCAATCACACAGCATCAAGGTGTGGACATTCCTGAATACCAAGCCTCCTGCCACAGGCTCCATGTGACCACATTCAGCATAGTAGATTTTCAAATCAAAGAAGGTTCTCAGAGTCTCTAAAGCCTATCAAAGGGCATAGGGGCAGGGAAGATCTTTAAATTTGCATTTCCATTACACAAAGATGGCAAAGAAAAATGATATGTTACTGTAAAACAAACAAGAGCCACTTTCCAGAGGACTGCTACTGTAAACATCTTCAAGGTTCTGATTACATAGTACAGTGAACTCTTCATTAATTCAGTAGTAAATTAAAGGAAAACATTCACAGAAATCAAAGTACAGAATTTGCAATGTTATGACATAACAAGTTATAACTAAAGTGGTCACAGACTTTTCGCCAAAGTGGCAACATAGTTTTAAACCAAGTACATTCAGTAAGAACTTAACTCAATCATCCTTAAAAAGGCTTGCCTACTTAAGGGACACAAAGTACAAAGGTCAAAGTTGTCCAGCCCTAGGTGACACTGTGTTAATCTATCAGTCAGAAAGTCTTTTTTCTTCTTAATTGGAGATTGGTTTCCAATCATCATAATACAGTCATCCTTGAAAGGTATAGGATAGAGACCACAAAGTTCTCCACCACCACAGTAAATCATGCTCTTCTCAGTTTGTATTAAATACCCAAGGAGAGGTCTTTTCATCTTGACTTGAGGCTGGCTCTCAGCTTCCATGCTTCCTCTTCCATAGTCCAAGTTCCTGTACAAATCAATCCAACTGTCACCTGGAGTAAAGGGCAGGCAGCTCTCAGTTCCTTGTCCAGCAACTTGTGTAGTTCCTGTTCCATATTGAAGCTCACAGTTTCTAGTCCAACTCAACTCCTCCACAGTTTCTGTTCCTGGGAAGACGAAGCTTAACAAAGCCACCATGACATCCATTCACATTGATAGCACCATCATCAATCGACTTTCTGCCTTTGAAATCAACATAGACCCAGCAACAAGGTCTAAGAAATCAATACAAATCATCAGAGTAGTCCCAGGACCTTTGAAAACATCAATAAGATCCTCCTCCACAATTTCTGTAAACATTCAACAAGCAAATCCTCTTTCAGGGCTTCTGAACCAGCAGAAAGGCTACAGGGCTTCTGTAACAATAATATCTTGTCTCAGTAGACAAATTTAACAAAGAAACTTCAAAACAGACAAAGTACCAAGACTATAACCATGCTTCCTCTTAGTTCTCCTCTCTTCTCATTTCTCAGTTCTTCTCAATTCTATTCTCAGTTCTTCTCAGTTCTCAGTTCTATTCCTACTTCTTCTAAGTTTTCAGTTTAGTTCTCAGTTCTCCGTTCTCCCACCACAGGTTCTGTTCTCAATTCTGCTCTCTCCAGCCTGGACCTCCCCTTATATATGATAATGACCTTCTCTCTACCCCACCCCTTCCTGTTGCATCAGCAATTTCCTACCACTGTGGGATTTTACATCTTTGTCAAGGTAGGAATTTTTTCTGACTGGGGTTGGGGTTCACTGTACTGTCCCCATGCTTCAGGGTTTTTTGTACAGCTGTTTACTAAGAAACTTCTAGGGACCAGTAGATTTTCAGTTCTTCTAAGGTGTTATGTTCAAATGAGAGGTATTTACTCCCTTCTGGCCTGCACTCTGGTCTGTTAGTAACTTCAAACATTATTTTATACCTTGAAATGGTGAGGATGCCCTCTCCGTCACTGCCACAAGCTCCATCACACCAGCATTCCTTCTTACCCCAGGACTACCAACCAGGACTGTGTCACAGATCCAAGTACAAAAATCAAGAGAATCCTGTCTCAGAGTCAGCAAAGGCATCCCTGCAATGACACTTTGATAGATTCCCACACCATCTGTGGTCTGGGAGCTCCATTAGCAGCTGCTGCCGCCACAGTGGTCACCACCTCTGCCACCAAGGGGCTGGGCCTGAAATGTGCTCTTTTTTCACCTGATTGCACAAAGCTTTCCCAATGACCTTCAATGATGTCTTTGGCATTTGTGGGTTTAGAAGTCTGGAAATCACCACAGCTATCTCTTGTTCAATCCCCTGAGGCCTGTTCTGGCCCTGTCTATGCAGGTGTGGCTTTGCCAGACTGCTATGTGTAATGGGAATGTAAATTTTAAAGATCTTCCCTGCCCCTAGGCTAAAGTGCACCTGGAGCCTGGGGTGGGAGGCTTGTTTTACAGTAGATACTTCTTTTTTTTTTAATTCTTTAATTTATTAATTTGTTTGTTTCCTTTTAGTTTACAGGATTCAATTCCACAATTCCTTGAATTTCACATTTTGTCCCCATCCTCTCCCCCCCCATGGCGTCTTATAATCAAGTATAGGATCTGTAAATACTTTCACATTATACAATGGTCAGGTTATAAGGATGAATTGTACCAGCTGGAATGAAAAATGGTAAAGAGGACATAAAATCAAATAAGAGAACAAAAAAGATCAGGTATTTTGCTTCCACCTGGATATAAATTTTGTTCTTTCTAGTTCTTTCTCTGGATGCATGTTTTTCTCTCAATCATGTGTCTTTTGGGATTGATTTATATCCCTGCATTGTTGAGAAGAGTCCAGTCTATCAAAGTTGGTCATCACACATACGTTGTGTCTGTAATTGTGTACAAATTCCTCCTGGTTCTACTCTTCTCACTCAGCATCAGTCCTTTTAAGCCTCTCCAGGTAAATATGAAGACCGCCTGCTCCCCGTTTCTTATAGCGCAATAATATTCCATAACATGCATATACCACAACTTGTTCAGCCATTCACCAATTGATGGACACTCACTTAATTTCCAATTCTTTGCCACAACAAAAAGAGCTGCTATAAACATTTTTTTACATATGGGTCTTTCTCCCATTTCTATGATCTCTTTGGGATATAACCCTAGGAGTGGTATTGCTGGATCAAAGGGTATGAAAGTACTTATAGCCCTTTGGGCATAGTTCCAGATTGCTCTCCAGAAAGGCTGGATCAGTTCACAACTCCACCAACAATGCATTAGTGTTCTAGTTTGCCCACATCCTCTCCAGCAATTTCATCTTCCTGTTTTGTCATCTTAGCCAATCTGACTGGTGAGATGTGGTACCTCAGAGTTGTTTTGATTTGCATTTCTCTAATCAATAGTGAATTAGAGCATTTCTTCATGTGCTTATAGATAGATTTAATTTCTTTCTCTGAAAACTGCCTGTTCATATCCTTTGACCATTTATCAATTGGAGAATGACTTGTATTCTTATAAATTTGACTCAGTTCTCTGTATATTTTAGAGATGAGTCCTTTGTCAGAGACATAGGTTGTAAAGATTCTTTCCCAATTTCCCACCTCCCTCTTAATCTTGGATACATTGGCTTTATTTGTACAGAGACTTTTCAATTTCATGTAGTCAAAATTATCCATTTTACATTTTATAAAGTGATCTAATTCCTGTTATGTCATAAAGTCATTCCCTCTCCACAAGTCTGATAGGTAAACTATTTCTTCTTTTAGCAGACTGCTTACAGTATCAACCTTTATACCTAGATCATGAACCCATTTAGACTTGATTTTGGTATATGGTGTTAGATAATGGTCTATGTCCAGTTTCTGCCATACTATATTCCAGTTTTCCCACCAGTTTTTGTCAAATAGTGAGTTCTTATCCCAAAAACCAGGGTCTGGGGGTTTATCAAACAATACATTACTGTAGTCGTTGACTTCTGAATCTCGTGTGCCTAATCTATTCCATTGATCCACTCCTCTATTCCTAAGCCAGTACCAAGTAGTTTTGATGACTGCTGCTTTATAGTACAGATTGAAATCTGGTAAAGCTAGTCCACCTTCCCTAGCATTTTTTTCATTAATTCTCTTGATATTCTGGACCGTTTATTCTTCCAGATGAATTTTGTTACTATTTTTTCTAACTGTATAAAGTAGTTTTTTGGTAAATTAATTGGTATGGCACTAAATATATAATTTAATTTAGGTAAAATTGTCATTTTTATTATATTATTTCGACCCAGCCATGAGCAATTTTTCCAATTAGTTAGATCTGACTTTATTTGTGTGAAAAGTGTTTTGTAGTTATGATCATACAGGTCCTGGGTTTGTTTTGGCAGGTAGATTCCCAAATATTTTATAATGTCTACAGTAACTTTAAATGGGATTTCTCTTTCTACTTCTTGCTGTTGAGTTTCATTGGAAATATATAGGAATGCCGAAGATTTATATGGGTTTATTTTATATCCTGCAACTTTGCCAAATTTATTTATTGTCTAAAGCAGTTTTTTACTTGAATCTCTAGGATTCTCTAAGTATATCATCATATCATCTGCGAAGAGTGATAGCTTGGTCTCTTCTTTGCCTAACTTGATTCCTTTGATTTCTTTTTCTTCTCTAATTGCTACTGGTAACATTTCTAGTACCAGATTGAATAAGAGAGGTGATAGTGGACACCCTTGTTTCACCCCTGATCTTATGGGAAATGCTTCCAGCTTCTCCCCATTGCATATAATACTTGCTGATGGCTTTAAATAGATGCTACCTATTATTTTAAGGAAGGCTCCATTTATTCCTATACTTTCTAATGTTTTTAATAGGAATGGATGTTGTATTTTGGCAAAAGCCTTTTCTGCATCTATTGAGATGATCATGTGGTTTCTGCTAGTTTTATTGTTGATATGCTCAATTATACTGATGGTTTTCCTAATATTAAAACATCCTTGCATTCCTGGAATAAATCCTACCTGATCAAAGTGTATTATTCTTGAGATAAGTTGCTGTAGTCTTTTGGCTAGTATTTAATTTAGAATTTTTGCATCTATATTCATGAGGGAGATTGGCCTATAATTTTCTTACTCTGTTTTATCTCTTCCTGATTTAGGTATCAATACCATATTTGTGTCATAAAAAGAATTTGGTATAACTCCTTCTTCACTAATTTTCCCAAATAATTTGTAGAGTATTGGAATCAATTGTTCTTTAAATGTTTGATAGAATTCACTAGTGAATCCATCTGGCCCTGGAGATTTTTTCCTTGGGAGGTGACTGATGGCTTGTTCAATTTCTTTAACTGAGATGGGATTATTTAAGTAATTTATTCCTCTTCAGTTAATCTGGGCAACTTGTATGTTTCTAAATATTCATCCATTTCCCTAAGATTGTCAAATTTATGTGCATACAATTGGGAAAAATAATTCCTAATTATTGTTTCGATTTCCTCTTCATTGGAGGTAGATTCACCCTTTTCATTTTTGATACTCATAATTTGGTTTTCTTCTTTCTTTTTTTTTGTATAATATTGACTAAGGGTCTATCAATTTTGTTAGTTTTTCATAAAACAAGCTCTTGGTTTTATTTATTAGTTCTATAGTTTTCTTAATTTCGATTTTATTAATCTCTCCTTTAGTCTTCAATATTTCTAGTTTAGTATTTAATTGGGGATTTTGAATTTGTTCTTTTTCTAGGTTTTTTAATTGCATGCCCAATTCATTGAGCTCCCTTTTCTCTAATTTAATCACATATGCAATCAGGGATATAAAACTTCCCCTAAGAACTTCCTTTAATGCATCCCACAGATTTTGGTATGTTCTCTCATTATTATCATTCTCTTGAATGAAATTACTGATTGTTTCTATAATTTCTTTTTTGACCCACTCATTCTTTAGGATCAAATTGTTTAATTTCCAGTTAGTTTTTAGTCTGTCTTTCCCTGGCCCTTTATTGCATATAATTTTTATTGCATCATGATCTGAGAACGATGCGTTTAATATTTCTGCCTTACTGCATAGAATTGTGAGGTTTTTATGCCTTAGAACATGGTCAATTTTTGAATATGTGCCATGAACCGCTGAGAAGAAAGTATATTCCTTTTTATCCCCATTCAGTTTTCTCCAGAGATCTATCATACCTATCATCTCTAAAATCCTGTTCACCTCCTTAACTTCTTTCTTGTTTGAGGTTGGATTTATCAAGTTCAGATAGAGGGAGATTAAGGTCTCCCACTAGTATAGTTTTGCTATCTACTTTTTCCTCTAATTTCTTTACCTACACCTCTAGGAATTTAGATGCTACACCACTTGGTGCATATATGTTAAGTACTGACATTGCTTCATTCTCGATGGTGCCTGTAGCAGCAAGCACCCTGGAGTCCCTAGGGTGGCTGCTCACACAGGTTCTTGGATCTGCTTTGATAAAGGAAAGCAACTCAAAATGGGTTAACAAGCTTACTTTAATCAGTCAGATGTATGTCGTTTGCCTTGTTCAGGGAAAAAGGTCAGCACCCAGAACTTCAAAGTATACAGACAGAATTATCAAGACAGAAACAGATCAACTAGACAGCTTTCCAAACAGTCCAGCCATTACATCCATACCCAGTCAACATCTGGGTTTCCATATTCTGGGTTTTTCAAAGCCGGGGGACTCTCAACAACGGCTTCCCAGAATTCAGATCAAATCACAGAATACTTCTCAAAGTGAGTCCCAAAACAAAGCTACACATCAGGGCTTATATAGCCTTCTCCTGGCTCAGAGAATGTAACAACCTTATTGACCCACTGGCCAATCAAAAAGTATCTACTGAAAAACAAGCCTCCCTCCCCAGGCTTCTGGTGCACTTTAGCCTAGGGGCAGGGAAGATCTTCCAAATTTGCATTCCCATTTCATTCGGCCCCAAGATCTTTCATGCCCATAGCATAGACAATTTACTTTTAAATTAGCACTAAACATCTCTTAGGTCACATTTTCAAGTTACAGAACTAAAGTTACCAAAGTCATGGGCGGCCAGGTGGCTCAGCGTGTAAGAGCACTGGCTCCAGTGTTGGGACGACCTGGAGATCAAATCTCGGGCTCAGACACTCAGCACCACACCCAGAAATGACTGGCTGTGTAACCTTGAGCAAGTTACTTAACCCTGATTGCTTAAAAAAAAAATAAAGTTACCAAAGTGGCCACTGGCCCTTAAACAAACACAAAGTACATAGATAGCATTATCACTTCAATTCAAAACAAGAGTTCAAATAAAGTTCTCTGGAGGGGGGAGGCGGTGTCCTTCCCCTCACACAGCTCCAGCCCCTGCTTCCAAGTACAGAGAGGGGGCTGGGCAACAAAATCAACAAGGTGGGGTCTCTGGGGATCCAAGGCACTTCATCCCACCCACCGTAGTCACAAGTTCATTCTCCCCCAGGGTCCCAAACTGTGGGATGCAGCCAGGAAACACATTCAGTGCCCCTGCTTTGCTGCTCAGTTCTTATCTTTTCCTGTGGCTGAATTCCTAACTCCTGGGCTCCTTCTCCTCCCACATGCAGCATCCGCTCCTGGCTTTAGCCCAGGTCCCTATGCAGGCAGCTCACCATTCCTGCTCTCAGCTCAGTGAAGTCTGCATGCAGGCCATTCTTCTCTCCTGCTCCACGGCTCCACAGAGTCACAGCTACCACAATTGGGAAACAAACAATTATCCCAGCCCCCATACTTTCCTTTTACTCTGCAGATCCTGTTCGTGACGCCATTTTGTAGCAGCAAGCACCCTGGAGTCCCTAGGGTGACTGCTCACACAGGTTCTTGGATCTGCTTTGATAAAGGAAAGCAACTCAAAATGGGTTAACAAGCTTACTTTAATCAGTCAGATGTATATCGTTTACCTTGTTCAGGGAAAAAGGTCAGCACCCCGAACTTCAAAGTATACAGACAGAATTATCAAGACAGAAACAGATCAACTAGACAGCTTTCCAAACTGTTCAGCCATTACATCCTTACCCAGTCAACATCTGGGTTTCCACATCTGGGTTTTTCAAAGCTGGGGGGGCCCTGGACAACGGCTTCCCAGAATACAGATCAAATCACAGAACACTCCTCTAAGTGAGCCCCCAAAACAAAGCCTCACATCAGGGCTTATATAGCCTTCTCCTGGCTCAGAGAATGTAACAACCTTATTGACCCACTGGTCAATCAAAAAGTATCTACTGAAAAACAAGCCTCCCTCCCCAGGCTTCTGGTGCACTTTAGCCTAGGGGCAGGGAAGATCTTCCAAATTTGCATTCCCATTACAGTGCCTTTTAACAGGATATAGTTTCCTCCCTTATCTCTTTTAATTAGGTCAATTTTTGCATTTGCTTTATCTGAGATAAAGATTGCTACCCCTGCTTTTTTTACTTTAGCTGAGGCATGATATATTTTACTCCAACCTTTTACCTTTACCTTGTGTGTATCTCTCTGTTTCAAATGTGTTTCTTGTAAACAGCATATTGTAGGATTATGATTTCTAATCCATTCTGCTATCTGTCTCCGTTTTATAGGAGAGTTCATTCCATTCACATTTACAGTTATGATTGTTATCTGTTTCTTTCCCCTCATCCTATTCCTGCCCCTGTTTATGTTCGTATTTTCCCTCCCTTCTCCCTTCCCCCCCCTTAATAGTTTTCCTTTTGACCACTGCCTCCCTCAGTGTTCCCTTTTCGGCCCCCCTCCCTTTTCCTCCCCTTTTCCCCTTACTACTTCCCTCCCTAGAAACCACTCCCACCCCCCTTTTGTAACCCTTTCCCCCTCCTACTACCTGTAGGATATTGTTATACTTAATGAGGTATGCTATTTTTTCTTTGCATCAAGAATGACAGGAACAGATCTCATGCGAAGCTCCTCTCCCTCCCCTCTTTCCCTCTAAAATGATGTGTGTTCTCTTTGTTTACCTTTCTAAGTCACTGTTGCTTCTTGTAATTGGAGGTTGAATTTTCCATTGAGTTCTGGCTTTTTTTATCAAGAAGGTCTGGAACTATGTTATATCATTGAATGACCATCTCTTTGCCTGGAAGAATATGCTCAGTCTGACTGGGTATGTGATCCTTGGTTGTAATCCGAGCTGTTTTGCCTTCCTGAAAATTGTATTCCACTGCCTCCGATCTTTCAGTGTGGAGGCTGCCAAATCCTGGGCAATCCTCACTGTGGACCCTTGATATTTGAGTTGTTTCTTTCTGGCCGTTTGAAATATTTTCTCTTTTATCTGGTAGTTCTGGAGTTTGGCCACAACATTTCGAGGATTTTTCAGTTTGGTATCTCTTACAGCAGGTGTCTGGTGGATTCTGTCGATTTCTATTTTCCCCTCAGGTTCTAGTATCTCAGGGCAGTTTTCTTCAATGAGCTCTTGGAGAATGTTGTCCAGGCTCATTTTTTCATCATAATTTTCTGGCAGGCCTATGATTCTCAGATTATCTCTGCTGGAACTGTTTTCCAGGTCAGTTATTTTTTCTTTGAGGTATTTTACCTCTTTTTCTAATTTTTCATTTTTGTTGTTTTGCTTGGCTAATTCTTGGTTCCTCATAGGGTTATTTGTTTCCATTTGTTTAATTCTGATTTTTAGCAAATCATTTTCCTTGGTTAATTTTTGAAGCTCCTTTTCCATATCATACCCTTTTCTTTTTAGAGAGATGTTTTCTAAATTATAATGTTTTTTCTAATTCTGCTATTTTGGTTTTGAGAGAATTATTCATTTTGTCTTCTATCTCTCTCATTTTGCTTTCAAAGTTCCTTTTGATCTCATCTAGGAGAGCCTTCTGTGCTTGGGATCCATTCCCTGTTGAAGTCTCAGCTGTGGGTGTGGAGTCCACATTGTCTCCCTCTGAGGTTGGTTCCTCCCTCTGAGGATAGTAGGACTCCAGAGTCTTTGTCTTTGTAGTCTGCTTTCTACCCATTTTGAGGCAGTGTCCTAGCCACGCCCTTCCTCTCGGATCCCAAGCCTTTACTGTAGAGGGTTTTGCCCTGGGGCAAGAGTTACTATATTTTCAGGGTCAGAAGGGGGATTTGGAGCAAGTGGGGTTCACTCTGTCATCCTTGTCTTTGGAGGTCCTGAAAGGGGCTTTTTTTAGATGAAATAGATTTTGTGAAATAAACAATATCAGTGTAAAGCTTAGAGTCTTGACTGCCTAAATTTTGCTTTGAGATTTGCGATATATAAATAAGACTTTCAAGGAGCATTCTTTAAGATGAAGAGAGGATAGAAAGCTTACTTCTTCATTCGAAATTAAAACTAGTCACCCAATGGGGGCAAAAGCTTGAAAAGCAGAGGACAGGTCTGTTATGTGAAGATCTCCACAAAGTTAAACAACTTGTTAAGGACAGCATTATAATACAACTGATAGCTCAACCATAATATATTAAATTACATTAAATTGAAAAGGTTTTGTACAAATAAAGTTAATGTAATCCATCAACTGTGGAATGGCTGAATAAGTTGTGGTATATGAATATAATGGGATACTATTGTGCTCTAAGAAATGAGGAACAGACAGACTCCACAATAACCTGGAGAGACTTATATAAATTGATGCTGAATGAGGGGAGAAGAACCAACAGAACTTTGTTAACAATTTCAGACACATCTTGTGTATGACAACTAACTTTGATAGACTGGGCTCCTCTCGTAATGTTTACACTTTTTTTTAATGAAGCCTCTTCTATAAGTGTGTTTCTTCACCTAGTGATTTCCCATCATAGGACTAGCCTTCTTTTGTCTCTGCTTAAGCCCTTGATGCCTGGATGCCTGGCATATGCATTTTCTGACCACAGGAGCTGAATGTCATCATGAGCTCTAAAAGTATGAGTGATCTTGGGGTTATTGCCACAAAAACTCTGAGGGGTCATGGTTACATGTATTCTCCACCTTTTCCAGTACCACTGCTTTTATGTTCATCCTTGTCTCTGTAATGGGAATGTAAATTTTAAAGATCTTCCCTGCCCCTAGGCTAAAGTGCACCTGAAGCCTGGGGAGGGAGGCTTGTTTTTCAGTAGATACTTCTTGATTGGCCAGTGAGTCAATAAGGTGGTTACATTCTCTGAGCCAGGAAAAGGGTATATAAGCCCTGATGTGTAGCTTTGTTTTGGGGCTCACTTTGAGAAGTGTTCTGTGCTTTGATCTGTATTCTGGGAAGCCGTTGTCCAGAGCCCACTGGCTTTCAAAAACCCAGATGTTGAAACCCAGATGTTGATTTGGTATGGATGTAATGTTTGGACAGTTTGGAAAGCTGTCTACTTGATCTGTTTCTGTCTTGATAATTCTGCCTGTATACTTTGAAGTTCAGGGTGCTGACCTTTTTCCCCTGAACAAGGTAAACGATATACATCTGACTGATTAAAGTAAGCTTGTTAACCCATTTTGAGTTGCTTTCCTTTATCAAAGCAGATCCAAGAACCTGTGGTGGCAGCAAACCCTGAGGATGCTTGGGGTGATTGCTGCTACATTATGCTACCAACCTAGTGTGATAGACCCTTTCTGTTGACTTTCCAGGCTCTTTTGGGCTAGAAATGTGTTTCACTCTTTCACTTTGTGGGTTCTGTAGTTCTAGAATTTGTTTAGAGTAATTTTTTACAGGTACCTGAATGAGTTTGAGGGGAATCTCAAGCAGATCCCTGCTTTCACTCTGCCATCTTGGCTCTGCCCCCTTAACTTCCTTTTACTGAACATAATTATCCACTATATGTACTCTCCTTCCTGTCAGTCAGATCCCTAATAGCAAGTGACTACAGATCAATTTAACAAACCACCAAAACTGATTACCAAGCTGTAATAAGAATGTAAATTTTAAAGATCTTCCCTGCCCCTAGGCTAATGTGCACCTGAAGCCTGGGGTGGGGGAGGCTTGTTTTTCA
>NW_027185809.1:44540670-44541322 GCF_028583685.1 Petaurus breviceps papuanus
ACAGTTTGGAAATCTGTCTACTTGATGTTTCTGTCTTGATAATTATGCCTGTATACTTTGAGGTTCAGGGTGCTGACCTTTTCCCCTGAACAAGGTAAATGATATATGTCTGACTGATTAAAGTAAGCTTGTTAACCCATTTTGAGTTGCTTTCCTTTAACAAAGCAGATCCAAGAACCTGTGGTAGCAGCAAACCCTGAGGACGCGCTTGGGGTGCTTGCTGCTACAAAATGGCGTCACGAACAGGATCTGCAGAGTAAAAGGAAAGTATGGGGACTGGGATAATTGTTTGTTTCCCAGTTGTGGTAGCTGTGATTCTGTGGAGCTGTGGAGCAGGAGAGAAGAATGGCCTGCATGCGGACTTCACTGAGCTGAGAGCGGGAATGGTGAGCTGCCTGCATCGGGACCTGGGCAGAAGCCAGGAGCGGCTGCCGCCTGCGGGAGGAGAAGGAGCCCAGGAGTTCGGAATTCAGCCACAGGAAAAGATAAGAACTGAGCAGCAAAGCAGGGGCACTGAGTGTGTTTCCTGGCTGCATCCCACAGTTTGGGACCCAGGGGGAGGATGGACTTGTGACTATGGTGGGTGGGATGAAGTGCCTTGGATCCCCAGGGACCCCACCTTGTTGGTTTTGTTGCCCAGCCCCCTCTCTGT
>NW_027185809.1:44541422-44581741 GCF_028583685.1 Petaurus breviceps papuanus
TTTGAACTGAAGTGATAATGCTATGTACTTGGTGTTTGTTTAAGGCCCAGTGTCCACTTTGGTAACTTTAGTTCTGTACTTTGAAAATGTGACCTAAGAGATGTTTAATGCTAATTCAAAAGTAAATTGTCTATGCTATGGGCATGAAAGATCTTGGGGCCGAATGTAATAAGAATGTAAATTTTAAAGATCTTCCCTGCCCCTAGGCTAATGTGCACCTGAAGCCTGGGGTGGGGGAGGCTTGTTTTTCAGTAGATACTTCTTGATTGGCCAGTGAGTCAATAAGGTTGTTACATTCTCTGAGCCAGGAGAAGGCTATATAAGCCCTGATGTGTAGCTTTGTTTTGGGGACTCACTTTGAGAAGTGTTCTGTGATTTGATCTGAATTCTGGGAAGCCGTTGTTGAGAGTCCCCCGGCTTTGAAAAACCCAGAATGTGGAAACCCAGATGTTGACTGGGTATGGATGTAATGGTTGGACAGTTTGGAAATCTGTCTACTTGATGTTTCTGTCTTGATAATTATGCCTGTATACTTTGAGGTTCAGGGTGCTGACCTTTTCCCCTGAACAAGGTAAATGATATATGTCTGACTGATTAAAGTAAGCTTGTTAACCCATTTTGAGTTGCTTTCCTTTAACAAAGCAGATCCAAGAACCTGTATTGCTAGCAGCCACCCTGGGAACGCTGGGGTGCTTGCTGCTACACAAGCCTACTCTTTTCTGCTTGATTGCTATCACTCAAACCATTTTTTCCCTTTCCTTCTTATTGTTTTCTTAGGCTTAACTTATTTTCTTACAAAATTTTCATGAATTTGCAAAACGTCAACAAACATGACAAGTTCCAAATATCAAAATGAAAAGAACAAATAGCTACTTTAAAATAAAAGTAGCTATTTTGTTTTGTTTTAAATATCATACTTACTTGTCTTACTTTTTCCCCCTCATTTGGGTAGCCCTCCACTAAATGTTGGGAATAAAGAATAGAAAAATGAGGGGTGGCTAGTTGGTGTGGTGAATAGAGTACTGGCCCTGGAGTCAGGAGAAAATAAGTTCAAATTTAGCCTCAGACACTTAAGAGTTGCTAGCCATGTGACCTTGGGAAACAAACTTAACCCCAATTGCCCTTCCCTCCCCCCTGCAAAAAGTTAAAAAAACAAGAATAGGAAAATGCTATTTGTTTTTTGCTTCCAATGACTTCATATTCTTTTAGGACAGAAAACATGCATAGAAGAATTATTTTTAGGGTGGCCTAGAATTCTGAATGATATAACAGTAAGGTATAGAAGTGCACTGTTGCCTGGAGAGATGTTTAGCAGACTAGATAGCAGTTATTTGGGGTCAGGAGGGTTCTGTGGATGGTAAGATGATAAAGGCCAGTGGTACATCATTTTGTCAAAATAAGTATGGTGGGCTATTCCATGATTATCAAAACAATGTGAAAGACTATGTCTGCCCTGTGGATTGGGAAGAAGGTTGGAGGGACCCATTCCACTACAAGTGGTAAGAGTGGAATAGATCTGAGGAGGTGGAGTCAAGATGGCAGAGGAGAGGCAGGACCTCCCCTCTTCTCCAGCTTCCACCTTCCCTAATCTATGTAAAAAGTGTACTCTAAACAACGTTTTGAGCTGCAGAACCCATAAAATTACACAGAGAAGATAACCTCCCACTGAGGACAGCTCAGCAGGCCAGCAAGAATTGGAGAGCCCAGTGCTCTGGGAGCCAAGCCCAGACCCACCCCTGGCTTTAGCCCCAAGGCAGGTCTGACCAGTCACTAGCTCCAGGGTCTCCAGATCAGCAGGAGATTTGGCCTTTTAGAGATTTATCAACATATAGATGCTGAGGAGAAAGTGAGAGGTCAGTACAGTCTGGACTTTGGGAACCAGCAAGTGGGAGTGCATGGCTTTTGCCCCCAGGGCAAGAAGCCACTCTGAGGGGGTAATTGCTCTTTCTTTAACCTTCTTGGATCTGGATTGCAGTATAGGGTGGAGGTCCTGGTGGGTGTGTCCAGCTTGCCAGAGCATGTGGAAACCTCAGAGAGGGCACCCATCTAATACCTCCTGCAGCTGAGAAAACCCCAGCATTTGGGACAAAAGTTCCCCTGTCTGGTGGCAGAGTCATACCGTGGCAAAAAGCCCAGGTGCCAAGTGACTGAGGGGAGACATGACCAGGCAAAGTAAACAAAGCAGACAGAAGATTCCAACATTAGACTCCTATTTTGGGGACAGAAAGGATCAAAGCATGGAACAGGAGGAAGACAGTGAAGTCAGAACTCCTGCACCAAAAGCTTCAAAGGAAAACACAAGCTGGTTACAGGCCATAGAGGACCTTAAGAAGAAGATAAGCGAAGTGAAGGAAAAATTGGGAAGAGAAATGAGAAAAATGCAAGAAAATTATGAAATGAGAGTCAACAGCCTGACTGAGGAAAATTATACCTTAAAAAATAGACTAACTCATATAGCAAAAGGAGCTCAAAATACAATGAGGAGAAGAATGCCTTAAAAAGCCGAATTTGCCAGATGGAGGAAGAATCTCAAAAGCTCACTGAGAAAATCATTGCTTCAGAATTAGATTGAAGCAAATGGAAACTAATGACTTTATAAGAAATCAAGAACCTGTTAAACAGATCCAAACAAATGAAAGAGTAGAAGGCAAGGTGAAATATCTCATGGGAAAAACCACTCACCTGGAAAATGGATCCAGGAAAGATAATTTAAAAATTATTTGACTACCTGAAAGCCATGATCAAAGTAACAAGCTAGAAATCATACTGCAGGAAGTTCACAAAGAAACTGCCCTGATGTTTTAGAACCAGAGGGCAAAATAGAGGTTGAAAGAATCTACTGATCACCTCCTGAAAAAGATCCCAAAAAGAAAACTCCTAGGAACATTATAGCCAGGTTCTGGAATTCCCATATTAAGGAGAGAATATTAAAGCAGCAAGGAAGTATCAATCTGAATATTGTGGAAACCCAATCAGGATAACGCAGCATCTGGCAGCTTCTACAATGAGGGATCACAGGAATATGATATTCCGAAGGTCAAAGTAGGTGGGATTAAAACCAAAACTAACCTACCCAGCAAAACTGAGTATCATGTTTCAGGGGAAAATATGGTCATTCAGTGGTATAGAGGACTTTCAAGCATTCTTGCTGAAAAAAACAGAGTTGAATAGAGAATTTGACCCTCAGATACAAGAAGCAAGAAGCATGAGAAGGTAAACAGGGAAAAGAAATCATTAGGAACTTATCAAAGTTGAACTATTAACATTCCTACATGGAAAAACAATAAATATAACTTATGAAACTTTTCTAAGTACTTGAAGTGAATATATATATATGAAGGTATATGGGCATATGAATACATATGTGAATGTGTGTATATATGTTTACAGGTATACATAGATAGAGGGCACAGGAGCAATTCAACAGGAAGGGATGATACTTAAAAAGTGAAATTAAGAGGTGAGAGTGGAATGTAATGAGAGGAGATGGGGAGAGAGAGAATGGGATAAACTATCTCATATAGAAGTAGCAAGGGAAAATGGTTACAATGGAGGGGAAGAATAGTAAGGCAAAGGGGAATGGGTCAACCTTATTCCAATTGAATTTGGCTTGAGGATGGAATGAAATATACACTAAATACGGTATCTCACCCTCCAGGAGAGCATTGGGGTGAAGGGGATGAGAAAGAGGATGATGGAAGGTGGGGAAGGAATTTGGGAGCACCCACTTTTGAAAAGACACGGGATCAAAGTAGAGAATAGAACAAGTGGGAGGTGGGACAGGAGGGAGGGAAATCTAGTCAGTCTTTTACAATTTATCTACTATTTTATTGTTTTGCATCAGCCACACATGTACAACCTGTACTGAACTGCTTATCTTCCCAGTGAGTGTGGGAGATAAGGGAGGAAGGGAATGAATCTTGAATTCTAAGTTTAAAAATAAATACCCAAACACACACACATATACATACATACATATATATATATACATATATATATATATACTTATTAATACTATTTTACATGTGATTGGGAAATAAGATATACAGGCACTGGGGCATAGAGATCCACTGGAAAAGTCGAAAGGGGTATGGGAGAGAGCAGATTGGAGGAGGGGATATCCTGTGGGACTGCTATTTTGGGGCGGTGGGTAGGGGAAAAATGGGGAGAAAATTTGCAACTCACAATCTGGCAGAAATGAATGATGTAAATCAGAAGTTAATAAAGAATTTGAAAAAAGTAAAAAAAAAACTTTAAAAAAGTGTGGAGTAGATCTGAGAGTCAGAGTGGAGGAAGAGATCTGATTTTTTTTCATATTGGCATTGGACAATGCAGGTTCAGTATTGACATAGGAATGGTAAGTACAAAGGAGGATTTAAAAGAAAATTCAGGAGGACATCTGAACCTGTTTTGCTGAGCTGTCTGGTGCCTAGTGCATTACAGTGGACACTTTTTGGAATTGGGTAGAGCAAAAGATGTTCTTTACCCCAAGGTGATACTAATAAATATAACAACTTCTGAGGCAACATCTGTGTCAAATATGTTTCACTTTACTCTAGGGAAAAAGCCTTGGCCACTCACTCATATTGCTTTCAGTTTTCTCAATGTAGTGATATTTTAAGGTTGATAGTAGGCAGAACCAAAATTAATAAAGGGTAAATGGGTCTGTACTCCTAAAAATTGTTTCTCCAGAAGGAACAAATTGTTCCCTAAGCTCTCTTTCCATATAACACAGCTGCCCAAAACTTCTTCTTCTTCAATTGTATCCTTAAAAATTCTTCTTCTTATAATTATTCTATATAATTGGAAAGATTCCTTCCAGTTCTGCTTCTTTGATATAATATTCCTTTTCCTCTTCTTAATTTTATTTCATTTATTAGTGTTTACTTTCTCCTGATAATACCTTATCTATTGGCCTTCTCTCCAAGGGGAGCTTCTCTCTCTGTGACACCTACTGACCTACATGACAAAAAAGCAACACTTGGTGTACTCACTGATCCTTACTGCCATTTTCTGACTGTCACTTTACCATCATCAGTTAGATTTCCAGAAAACTTCCTCCATTCAATTCAGATTCATGATGTGATCATCTATATACCTCTAGGTTCGTTTACCTTCTTTTCTGTAAGCTTATACCTTGATCAGTCTTCTTATTTATACTAGCCAATGTTAATCTGAATGGACCTGCATTGGATCTCTCACATGGCTCATAGTTCCTTGAATTCAAAGTCTACAAATCAGAAGTAAATGAAAACTGATTTATTAGATGCTTTTTATTTTCCAAATGCTATATTACGTTCTATGGATAGAAAAAATAGTGAAACAATTTTTGTTCTCAAAGAGTTCTTTTTAAATGAAATAGCACATACAGCATTGTTTTTTTGCAGGTTTGAGGGGAAGTATCATCTGAAGCATAGCAGTAGTACACAGGGCAATTCTCACTTATAGGAATCATCAGCATTCCTTACAGTAAGAACAGGGGTTCCTTAGAGCTCAGTGGCCCAATGGTAATGCCCAATGTTCAGTAATATTATTGAAATTTATCACTTACTGAGCCAAGGTTTTAGCATAGAAAAACAGAAATATGCATAAGATATGCACATATACAGGTATATGTGTACTAATGTTCATATATAGGCATGTGTACACATATGAATCATATGTGCATTTATGCTTATATGTATGTATGTAAATATATATAAAAGGTCAGATTAAAATTCACCCTTCCTATATATATATCCAGCAAAAATCATATATTCCATTCTTTTTTTGTGTTCTTTCAAAAATATTTTCAGATCAGAGGATTTGGGAGACTTTACTAAATTTAAGACTCATCAGCTTCACTGTGTAGATTCAAGAATTAAAGCCAGGAATACATGGTTAAAAGCAGTACATTTTATAGAAGCATTCAGTCAAACTTATCAACAGTCTCAATCTGGAGTGTTTGATAGACAGAGGCCTGGAAGCATCTGTGCATCCCACACTATTCACTAAAGTGAATTTTTATTGGTCTAAAATGAAGATGAAGATAGTGTGCCTATGAAGCCTATCACTGTTAAGGGAAGATTCTACAAATATGGCTTAATTCCATCCCCATTCTTAGAGACTACAGCATTTGAAAAAAAATTGAACTAAATTTTGACTTTCTTCAAAAATTTGTTATATCACATTTCTTCCTCCAATCAGGACATAAATATTCTAGGAACAATTTTCTCCCTGGCATTTTACTATCTTTTTACTTGCTTTTAAACAGTAAAAGCAGAATAATTGCAATGGGGACAAAGAGGAAGAAAATATAGTTCCTAGGGGAATTCAGTTCAAATTTTAAAGAAAACTTCAAGCCATTTTATCATATATTGTGCCATGTTGATACATACATTTAATTTAAGTATATATGTTGTGGTGATGGAAGGTGGATGATTGCTATTAGCACATCATACAGGTATAATACAATAAGCTTGCTTTAAGGACTGATATATCTCAAGTCACAAAGAGAAATATATGGCAAATATCAGTGTTTATGTATATGTGTGCATGTGCATGAAAACATATGTGTGTACAAATGTGTATACATGCATATATTTATATATGTGTGCATGTGCATAAGTGTGTATATATTATGTATATGTGTATACATATACATGTACACACGCAGAGGGTAGATTGCCAGATCTGAAGTTAGGAAGACTCATTTTACTGAGTTTAAATCTGGCCAGACACTTTCTAACTGTATAATGCTGGACAAGTCAATTAAACCTGTTTCCCAATTTTGTCATTTGTAAAATGACATGCAGAAGAAAATGGCAAATCACTCTGCTATCTTTGTCAAAATCCTCAAATGGAGTCATGAGAGTCAGACATGACTCAAATGACTGTACAACGAATATGCAATCATACACATATACCAATATGTGTATATGTACATGCTTTTTTATTTCTTTCTCTTTACTTCTATTCACGTGACTGACTCAACATGTTCCTTTGGAAAGTATTTTGATTGCAGAATGAGGGAATTTATGAAGTATCCCCTATCCCTCCTGGGAGGGATGGTGGAAAAGGAGGAAAATATATTATAGGGTTATTTTATAATCTCAAGATAACAGAAACCTTGTAAGCATTTAGAATCTCTTTTTTTCTTTTCCTATCATTGTCAAAATAAAGATAAGACCTTATTATGTTAATATATGTTGTTTAGCATGAAATTATCAACTTCAATTTGGTTAATGGTACATAACCTTCAAGTTGAGTAATTAGTACTTCAATTTAAACCAAGTGATGATCGTCTTTGTTTTTCTTCTGATCTCTTCTAGTGGATTGTATCATTGGTACTATTTGGAATTACTTTCCATGAAACAATTTACTCTAGAAATGGAAGATAAATAGTCATGTAAATTTGAATATGCCCACCAAGTTGTTCAAGAAGCTTCATTGGCACTTGGGAGACTAAATCAGAAGACTTGGGGTGCCTTCTGAAGCTTCTAGATTAATGGGGAGTATTCACTGAAGAACCAAATAACTTGTCCAGATACTTTTTCAGAGAGATAACCAGGCTTTTTTAATCGCCCTATTGGAGGCTGAGGGGGAAAACAAACAAACAAAACAACAACAAAGAAAACCAAACCTCATTTGGAGATGAGAAGGAGAAATACAAAAGTGCATGAGTACTGGACAAACTTCTCAGAGGACAGAAGTCATCAGGAAAGCTAGCAAAATGGAGATTTGTGAGAGAATATCCCTTGGGAAAAAGGGAAAGAATCTGGAAATCAAAGTTTTGAAAGCAAACATTAAAAATTGATTTTTACACACAACTGGGAATTAAGATTTACAGGCAATGGGGTAGTGAAATACATTCGGCCCTACGAGAAAGTAAGGGGCAGGGGGGCAGGGGGATTGGGGATGACATAAGAGAGAATAGACTGGGGGAAGGAGTATCCAGTATGCTTACTTTCTTGGCAGGTGGAGTAGGAGAGAAATGGAGAGAAAATTTGCAACTCAAAATCTTGTGGAATTGAATATGGAAAACTAAAATAATAATTAAATATTTTTAAAAGAAATTTGGAATTGATTGTGTGACATGTAAGACAGAGAATCCAACACAATGTTCACATGACTATTTTTACCCAACTTGTGGTAGAGCATTCTGAACTTGTATTGGTCTGATTAGCCACAGTCAAACACACATAAACTTGACTCTAACAGAGTGATGTCATTTTGGTCCTATTAAAGAAGAAAAGACTAAGTAACTGACAGTATCATTTAAGATAATTCAGTTATAATAATAAATACGTTCTATGAAAAAGAGAGAAACAGAAGAATTGAAATGATTAGAAATTCAAAATAAATGTTTGTAGGAAAATGTTTAATTGTGTATATTTTCTATTTAACATAGGAAAATTAAAATTATATATAATATGAATTTAATATGCTTTTAAAATGACATCATTAGTTAAAATATAGGATCCAAAATGGATCATATAATTTTGAACAGGAAAAAAATTACTGTGCATACGAAAGATATTAGTATAATAATGCTCTCTACCAGATAGAAATGAGACAACTACATTAAAAGTAACTGGTCTTTTGTAGTGGAAAGGACATAGTAATTCATAAATTAGAATGCAAGGTTTTGTATCTTGTATTTCCCCTAAACTAGCTGCATGAGTCTGGGGATATCACTCAATCTCTCTACCTCAGATGGGGTAATAATAAGTTTACCACTTATGGATTTAGTATGACAAAATAAATGAGAAAATATATTTGAAATATCTAAATTTCAGCAATCCACAAAGCTGGAATCAGCGCACTCAAAATTTGGTAAATGGTTGCGGGATGACTGAAAAAAACATGATTCATGATTTTCATGGGATGTTATCATAGTTCAAAGAACAATTGAATGTGAAATATTCAAAGTAATATGAGTCCACTAGAATTTATTTTTTCTTAACTGTATTCTAAGCTTACAATTAGTGGTGGAATTAATTTTATTGTCTATAATTGTGTCTGAATTATAAATTCAGCTAAATCATATATGGAATTGCAGATAAAAGGGAAAGTGGCCACAAATTGGTTATTGGGATACTGGAATTATCATACTTTTAAGAAGGGCTTTCATGTGTCACAAAGGTCCACTTTTAGGAAATTCATACCTCTTAGCTTAATGTCTCACCCCCCACACGCACATACACACATATGCCAAATCTCACTCTGAGGTACAAGAAGGCATACTGTCAATAACTGTCTTTAGAAGGACACAATTCGTAAAATGTTCAAAGAAGTAAATCTGTATTGCCAGATAGAAGAAAGTAAAGCTATCCACCACTGAGTCATACATTCTCCAAAGTTCTTTGTAGAATTTCAACCATTTGAAAGGAATCATTAAGTAGGGTTTTCTCTGAGCTGATATTACTTCTTAAAGTTGCTTTAGATATAATTCCTCCTCTTCTTCTGTGCAAATCCAAGAAGGTGGTGCCTGTAGTAACTGCCCATAATGACTTCTCCTGTAGTCCTAGAAAGATCACAGTAATTATCATCAATCAAGTATGCATTAGTGAATGTCTTCCATGCTCCATGCATTGTACATGGAAGAAAGAAAACAAACAAGCTACATACCAGGCACTGTGCTAAGCACTTTATAAATTTTCATTAAAAGCTTCACAAATTCTATAAACACTTTATGAATTATTATTTAATTTAATTTTCATAAGTACTTTGGGAGGTGTTATCATTTTTCTCAGTTTTCATTTGAAGCAACTGAGACAAATAGAAGTAGTGACCTATTCATATTTCCAGAGATATTTAGAATCTGAAGTTCAATTTAAACTCAAGTCTTGTTGACTCCATACATAGTACTATATCAACTGCACAATGAAATTGCCTCTTTCAATGGAGATGGTCAAATATGCTACAAGAAACTTTAATTCTTTTAGAAAAGACTGGCACATAGCAATCACTAAAGACCTCATATAAAGGTAATGCTTGACTTGAGTTTTTGGAGGAAACTAAAAATTATAAGAAGCAAAAGTGAAGAGGCAGAAAATTACAGACATGGGAGACAATCTATGCAAAGGCTCAGATATGGGACATGGAATGAAATGCATGAGGAAGAGCAAGAAGGTAATGTTGGCTTGGCCAAAGACTCCATAGAGCAAAACGTATAGTAATGAACCTGGAAAGGGGGGGGGAGGGTCTAGGTTATGTTAGGCTTTACATATCAAACAAAGTTGATATACACCAATACTCTATGTCTTTTCTTGTGCTTCCCCCTGCTGATCTAAAGCAACATCCTAGCTAAATGGAATTCCTCTAGTCATTTTGAAAAAAGTTGACTCTTAGGCTCCAAAGCTCTTTTGGAGAGAATACCATTATCTCATGGACAGCACTTTACCATTCCTAGGTAAACATACAAAAATATCTTTTTCCTTTCAGGAGAATGCTCCCTCTGTTATGGCTACTGGGAAGACAAGCAATTCAATATAGATTTTACATGTGTAGTTACACAAAACTTTTCCATGGTAGTTATTTTATGAAAGAATAAATTATATTTCCCTCCATCCTATCCTGCCCCTCCCATATATTCTATTTTCTCCTTTGACCCTGTCCCTTTTCAGAAGTGTTTGCTTCTAACTAGCCTCTCCGCTAATCTGCACTCCCTTCTATCATGCCCCCTCTTGTCCCTTTCCTCCTACATTTTACCTATAGGGTAAAATACCTTGTTCAGTGTTGTAATGGTAATGGAATGTAAAGATCCCCCTGAATTGGCTTGGATTTTGGTTGAGTGTTGATATACAGAGCTTGTGAATCCCACTTGGGATGTACTTGTTGACGTGAAGAGAGAGGCCTGAACTTGGAGGAGTTGGTGCCATCAATTTAGAGAGAGGCCCTAGCAGAGAGAAGGACTAAGCAGAGAGAGAGGCAGAAGAATTTTTGGGGAGCAGCATCATGGAGGCAGAGAGAGAGGAGAATATCCGGGGGCCAGAATTTCTGGGAGAGAGAGAACTGCCAGCCAAAGGCACCCACAGTGCTGAGGGCCAGTTGGAGCTGCCCAGGACTGTTGAGAGGTGCTACCTAGGGCTGTTAAGAATTGAGGAGACATAACTGTGATGCCTGTATTTTGTCAGTCTATTTTGATGTTGATTTGCCAGATTCATCTGCTGGTAAAGGAAAATGTTTAGTTGCAGAAGTCCTAGAACCTTGCTGTTTCTTCAGGGGTCCTGAGACTGTTCTGCAGGCAGAGAGTGAATTGATGAGGACACTAGCAATGTATAGCTTTTTTAAGCTTTGTCTTCCCAGGAAGAGAGATTGCTGAGAACTTGTCAAGATGAAGAACAGACCTCTCTTTGGGTATTAAATGCTGTGATGATATCTTAACCTTTTTGTAGCTTAGGGGTAAATGGCCTTTGTGCTCTCCACTACACCTTTTGAGAAATGCTTGGCTTTAACTGATGATAATTGTAATTCAGTTGTGATCCAGGGGTGGGAAACTTTTGACTTTTTGTGCTCTAGGACTGACCAAATGAATGTACTTTGTTTATGATTGGAAACTAATCTCCATTTGAGAAGAGAAACTTTGTGACTGACTAAATGAATTTACTAGCCAGGGGAGAGATACCTTGATTCTATACTTTGTGATTAAATTGAGATACTTTTTAATTGAATTGAGAACTTGCTGTATGACTGAATTACACTGTATTTTGATATTCTCTTCTGTGAATATTTTGCCTTAATTTATCACTATATAAATGGAGAGTTATTATGCTAGTGCTCCGAACCTTGGAAGTAGACTTTGTTTGGCATTACAACTCTATATGTTATTCCCTCCTTAACAAAATCCAATGACAGTAATGTTGACTCATTCCCTTTCACCTTTCTACTCTCACCCTCCTTTAGAACAGTTTTCTAACTTTTTTCTCTTGCCTCTTTTATGTGAGATAATTTACCATATTCTATCTCTCCCTTTCTCCTCTCAATATATTCCTCTCTCAACTCTTAATTTTATTTTTAGATATCATCCCTTCATATCCCACTCAATCTGTGCCCTCTATGTATACATGTATACACACAAACATATAGAAGTAACTTCCTATACATACATATATAGGTAGGTATACATATATCGACATATAAATTCCTTTCAACTATGCTCATAATGAGAAAAGTCTCATGAGTTAGGTAAGTATCATTTTTCCATGAAGGAATGTAAATAGTTCAGCTTTAATAAGTTACTTATGGTTTCTTTTCCCTGTTTACCTTCTTATGCTTCTCTTACTTCTTGTATTTGAAAGTCAAACTTTATGTTCAGCTCTGATTTTTTTCATGAAGAATGCTTGAAAGTTCTCTATTTCATTGAATGACCACATTTTCCCTGTAGCATTATACTTAATTTTGCTGAGTAGGTGATTCTTGGTTTTAGTCCTAGCTCCTTTGACCTCCAGAATATCATATTCTAAGTCCTCCGATCCCTTAATGTAGAAGCTGTTAGGTCTTGTGTTATCCTGATTGTGTTTCCACAATACTCAAATAGTTTCTTCCTGACTGCTTATGATAATTTTTCCTTGCCTGGGAACTCTGGAATTTGACTATAATATTCCTAGGAGTTTTCTTTTGGGGATCTTTTTCCGGAGGTGATTCACAAATTATTTCTATTTCTATTTTGCCATCTGGTTCTAAAATATCAGGGCAATTTTTCTTGAGAATTTCTTGAAATATGATGTCTAGGCTCTTTTTTTGTCATGGTTTTCAGGTAGTCAAATAATTTTAAAATAATCTCTCCTGGATCTATTTTCCAGGTCAGTGATTTATGCAATAAGCTCTTTCACATTGTCTTCTATTTTTTTTTTCATTCATTTGGATCTGTTTTATAATATCTTGTTTCTCATTAAGTCATTTGCTCCAATGTGATTTTGAAGGAATTATTTTCTTTGGTGAGCTTTTGAAATTCCATTTCTATCTGTCTAATTTAGCTTTTTAAGGCATTTTTCTTCTCATGGGGTTTTTGGACCTCTTTTTGCCCCTTGAGTTAGTCACTTTTTTAAGGTATTATTTTCTTCAGTCAGGCTGTTCACTCATTTTTATGATTTTATAAATTAAATTGATTTGTTTATTTACTTTTAGTTTACAACAATCACTTCCACAGTTCCTTGACTTTAAAAATTTTGCCCCCTACCCCTCCATCATGGCAGCATGCACTCAAATGATGGAATTTACATATATCTTAACATTAATCATTAGTCAGGTTGTAAAGAAGGATTATAGCTGATGGAGTGATCAGTGGGAAAAAGAAATAAAAAAATACAAGAAAAAGAAACACAGCAAATAGTTTATTTCAATCTGCATTCAGACTCCACATCTCTTTCTCTGGCTGTAGATAACCTTTTAGATCCTTTGATATCCAGAATATCATATTCCAAGCCTTTTGATCCCTTAATGGTCCCTTAAATGATCACCTAATGATCCCTTAAATCTTAAATCCAAAATACTCATGTCTTTTGTAGTTGTTTTATAACATTGCTGAGAGGAGTCTGGTCTATTGAACTTATTCATCACACATACATTGTGTCTGTGATTGTGTACAGATTTCTCCTGGCTCTGTTCTTCTCAGTCAGCATCAGTTTATAAAAGTCTCTCCAGGTTATTATGAAGTCTGTCTGCTCCTCATTTCTTATAGCACAGTAGTATCCCATTTCATTCATATATGACAATTTGTTCAGTCATTCCCCAATTGGTGGGCATCCCCTTGATTTCCAATTCTTTACGACCACAAAACGTGACACTACAAATATTTTTTTATATACAGATCCTCGTCCCACTTCTCTGATCTCTTTGAGAAATAACCCTAGATGTGCAATTGTTGGGTCAAAGGGTATGCTCTTATTTATTATAGCTTTTGGGCATAGTTCCAGATTGCTCTCCAGACTGTCTGGATCAGTTCACAAATCCACCAACAATGCATTATTGTTCAATTTTTTCCACATGCTTAGGAGTCCTAGGTGACACAGTGAATAGAGCAATGGCCCAGGAGTCAGGAGAACCTGAGTTAAATCAGACCGCAGAAACTTAATACTTATTAGCCTTGTGACTTGGGCAAGTTACCTAACCCCAATTGCCCTGCCTTCCCCCCTCCAAAAAAATAAGCCAAGTTTTCCACCTCCTCTCCAGCATTTATCTGGCTGTTGAGATGTGGTACCTCAGAGTCATTTTGACTGGCATTTCTCTGATAAATAGAGATTTAGAAAAAAATTTCATATTCTTATAGATATCTTTAATTTCATCTTCTGAGAACTGCTTGTTCATATCTTTTGACAACTTATCAATTGGGGAGTGACTTGCATTCTTACAGATTTGACTCAATTCTTTGCATATTTTGGAAATGAGGCCTTTATCAGAGACACTGGTTGTAAAAATTATTTCCCAATTTTCCACTTCCCTCTTAATCTTCTTAACATGGGCTTTATTTGTACACAAACTTTTCAATTTAATGTAATCAAAATTATTCATTTTGCATCTCATAATGATCTCTAACTCTTGTTTTGTCATGAAGTCTTCCCCTCTCCATAGATCTGACAGGTAAACTATCCCTTGCTCCAACCACCTCCAATACCTGTAAAAAATGTCCCTAAACAAATTTTAGAGCTACACAACCAAAAAAGGGACAGAGAGAACCAAATATCCCGCTGAAGGCAGCCTGGCAGGCTGAGAGGAAGGGTCAATCACACCAAGCTGGGAGCCAAGCACAGTCCTGTGTGAGCTCTGCTGGCTCACACTTGAGGAACAGACCAGTGGCCCAGATTGGCTAGAGGAGAATTCAGGAGAGTGAATCACTGGCAGGTGTGGTGGTTTCCAGGTTTCTCAACCCATAAATGCAAAAGAGAAAGGAAAAGGTCAGTGGGCAACTGTGTTGATACTGGGTGAGAGTACAGCAGGGTCTGAACCAGCCCCCATGGCAAGAGTGGCATGATAGTGCAGGGGCACCTTGGCTACTGTGTGGCTTTCTCCAGAGCTTCTGGCCTCCAGATTATAGGGAAATCAAGTGACCATTTAGAGGATAATTGCTCTTGCTTTGACCTGCTTAGATCTGGGTCTCAATCTTGGGTAGTAGTCCTGGACTGAGGAACACCAGTGTGCCAGAGTTTGAAGTGGCACTCTCCTCATAGCTCTGACAACTTTGCCAGCAGCTGCACAAACCCCAGCAATTTGGGACACAACTCTGTCCACTCTGGAAGCAAAGTTCTACCATGGCAAAGAGATCAAAAGCCAAGTAATTAGCTGGCAAGATAAACAAACAGAGGAAGTATAATTAGACTATAGAATCCTTATTTGTGGAAAAAATGTTCAAAACATGGAACCAGAAGTAGATAACTAAGTCAAAACTCCTGCATCAAAAGCTACCAAGAGAAATATTAATTCGTTACAGACCATGGAGGAGCTCAAGAAGAAGTTTCAAAATCAAGTAAGAGAAGTGGAGTAAAAATTAGGAAGATAAATGAGAATGATGAAAGAAAATCATGAAAGGAAATACACAAATCCTCCACCCCTAGGTCATGAGTAAATTAAAATTTCATCATTACTCAGTACCCACAGAGAGGTCTTTTCATCTTGACTCGAGGCATGGAGCTCCCACTTGAATCCACCAAATATTCCCCTGGATCCAAAGGCAGACATCTCCCAGTTCCTTGCCCAGCTCTTTGGGTAGGTCCTGCTCCATACTGAAGCTCACAGGGTCCAATCCATCACAAATCCTTCATAATTTCTGCTCCCAGGAATTCAAGGCTCAACCAAGCTACAAACAGACAAAAGTCCCTGAATCCTGGTCATACTTCCTCAATCTTCTGCAACTGGTTCAAAAAATAAGAATCACCTTATCCAGACTGGGTGGGGGAAGCTCCTGGGCTCCTGGTCTTCTGGGCTCCAGGTCTCCTAGGCTCCTGTTGAGAAGAAGCTCTCAATTACCTCTTCTGTATCTGCTCTGCCTTCAGATTCTTGTCCCAAGACATTCTGACTGCACCTCTCTGGGTTTCTTTTTATATACACACTGCATTTTCTTCCTGTTTCAGCCAAGTCCTTCCTGTTATATCAGCAACAGGAGGCAGGAGTTGATACCTTTTATTTTCCCAACAGAGGCTTGATCATTTACTAAGAGCTAAGTACCTGCTTACTTGCCAAAACAAAGAGGTCATATTAAATTGCTATTACACCCAGATGGAAAAGGAAATTAAAAAAATCACTGAAGAGAATAATTCATTCAAAATTAGATTGGAACAAATGGAAGCTATTGACTTTATAAGAAATCAAGATATTATAAAACAGACCCAAAAAAATTTTAAAAAAATAGAAGGCAATATGAAATATCTTATTGGAAAAGCCACTGACCTGGAAAATAGATCCAGGAGAGAAAATTAAAAAAAAATTTTTGGACTACCTGAAAACCATGAACAAAACCTAGCCCAGAAATCATCCTTCAAGATATTCTCAAGGAAAATTGTCCTGATATTCTAGAATCAGGGGGCAAAATAGAAATTGATAGAATCCATCAATCATTTCTTGAAAAAGATCCCAAAAAGAAAACTCCTAGAAACATTGTAGCCCAATTCCAGAGTTCCCAGGGAAAGGATAAAATATTACAAGCAGTCAGGAAGAAATAATTTGAGTATTGTCAAAACCCAATCAGGATAACACAAGATCTAGCAGCTTCTACATTAAGGGATTGAAGGGCTTGGAATATGATATTTTGGAAGAAGCTATGATTAAAACCAAGAATCACCTACCTAGAAAAACTGAGTATATTATTTCAGGGAACAATATGGTCATTCAATGAAATAAGGGACTTTCAAGAATTCTTGATGGAAAAAAAACAGAGCTAAACAGAAAATTTTACTTTGAAATACAAGATGCAAGAGAAGCATGTAAATGTAAACAGAAAAAAGAAATCATAAGGAAATGATTAAAGTTTAACTATTTACATTCCTACATGGAGAAATAATAATTGTAACTCATGAGACTTTCCTCAGTCTTAAGATAGTTGAAGTGAATATATGTATGTAGATAGATAGATAGATAGATATACATATATGTATATATGTATATGTATATGTATACATGTATCAATCTATGTATAATTTATGTATGTGTACATAAATATATATGTGAGTGTGTGTATATGTGTGTGCATGTATACATAGACAGGGTGTATCAGCAATGCCATATTCACAATGCCTATGGACATTACAAATATGCCGATATAATTATCCATTACAAAATATGTCATGCTTGCCATATGGGGAAATAAACTAGAAAATTTATTAAGATACCAAAAGACTGAGTCCCAAAACCAGAAAGTGAAAGCCATCAGAGTAGTTATGATATTGGCACAGGTAGATAATGTAGAAAGCACCCACATTTTCAAGCCTTTAAAACAGAACAGGCTACCTCAGGCAAAGGTCCTCCTCTCTCCACGCACAGCAACCACCCAGCGTCCTGGAAGCGCGCTCCCAGCAGCTCCGGCCCCTGGCAGTCCTCAGCAGGAGTCCTTAGCAGAAAGTCCTTAGCAGTCCTAACTCAAAAAGGGCTTTGCGCTGCCACTGCCTCTGCTGCCGCCGCCGCTGTTGCCACCACCACCAACCACCGCAGGAATGCTAGCTTGGCTTCCGCTTCCTCTTGCTCCGCCCCTTCCTGCTATGTCAGCAAGTCCAACGGGGCATGGAAGATCTTTAAATCCCATAATCCTTACATTCGGCCCCAAGATCTTTCATGTCCCTTACTTGGCAAAAATACAGTAGGAATAACTGGTGTCAACAAAATTTCACAACAATATAACAAGAATAGCACACAATAAACACAGAAAACCATATTTTAGGGTGGGGCTTGAGCACAAGCTCCCCATCATTCCCCCCACCCCAAACAAATGGGGCCCCAAAATCTTGTGGTAAGGGGTGAAGATCTCTTCTTCTATGGCTACTTGCTGCTGAAACCGGATGTAGAGCTGTCCCTGTCCTAAGGGGTCCCATTTGAGAGGTCAGTTCTTAATATGCTTGATGCCAATTCCAAGGGTGACACATCACAGTTGCAGACAGGGGGTCTGCATAATATAGTCATAATATAGACTTAAGTCATAATATAGACTTAAGCTATCAGGCATCTACAGATGGAGGGTACCAAGCCTGTGGAAACAAATCTAACAAGCAAGGTGAACAAACAAAAAATCAAGAAAAAGCAAAGAGACAATAAACAGACTATCATAGCCTCACTCATGGTAGAATAAATGAGTTAAGGGTACAATTTTGTAATCATCTTCTCCAGAATAAACAATAGTTACAGTGTTATCCCTCCCATATGCTATAATCTCTGCAGCCTTTGGAACATCATCTGGCTTCCGTTTTACCCATACTTTAGCTCCTGATTTTATTCTATCAGTAGAACCAAATCCTTCAGTTCCTGTGACATTTATTTTGGAAGGAGGGTCAGTTTTAACAAGTGGCATTGTTTTACAAGGAACGATAATCACTTGAACTATCCTATCATTCTTGTGAATCTGTATGGGCCCTTCACCTAAATTCTGGAATGTTACAACAATTTCTCCTTGATAATTAGAATCTATTACTCCAGCCAATACATGTATTCCTTGAGCTGCTAATACTGATTTGGGTAAAATCTGTCCAAAGTGATTTTTAGGGATTCTTCTGCATATCCCAGTGGAGATTTTTCTTATTTCTTTTCTGTCCAACCAAAAGTCCTCTAAACAATGTAAATCATACCCCATTGAACCAGGTGGTCCTGGGTACGGTGCTGGGACATCTGGCCTCAAGGTCCAATACTCAATATTTGGGATCTTGTGTGTTTGTTTTCTAATTTGCAGATTGGGAGTCATCATTCTGGCTAGAGGTATACTTCCTCCCAATGGTCTATTATTCAAATTATGCAAAGCCATGAACAAATTATCCTTCCAATGTTGATATGAATTATTGGAACTTAACTTCCTCAATTGTCCTTTCAGTAATCCATTCATTCTTTCAATCAACCCAGATGCTTCTGGATAATATGGAATATGATATATCCATTCAATATTGTTTAGTATACAATACTTCATTTCATTGCCTTTGAAATGTGACCCGTTATCACTTTGAATCTGCATTGGGGTTCCATAATATAGACTTATGAGATCGAGGGTTTTACAAGTGTTTTTCTGGGTTACATTCTTATAAGGACAAGCTACTAGTACACCTGAATAGGTATCAACACAAGTACATATAAATCTGCATCCTTTATCCAGTGGTAGTGGACCAATATAATCTATTTGCCAGATTTGGGCTGGGACTTTTCCTCTTGCTATCTCTCCAGTTACTACCCGAGGAACAGTTCGCTCCTTTTCCAATTGACATATATGACATTCTTCTGCTATCTGTTTTAACAGTGAATGAGAGATACTAATACCTCGATCTTGTGCCCACTGGTGTGTGGCCTGGACCCCTAAATGGCCGGCTGTTTGGTGGACCCATTTTGCTAATACCGGATCATCAGTTGTTGTCAAAGTAGGGACAATATGTTCAGTAGCAATCTTTGCCAGTCAATCAGCATGAGCATTGTACTCATGTTCTGGTGTGGTGGGGGCCACGTGAGCATCTACATGAAAAACTGACAAGTCAGTGACCAAAGACATGTTCCAGATATCTTCCCATAATTCTTTGCCCCAGACTTGTTTGCCATGAATTTCCCAATTTTCATTTTTCCACATGGGCATCCATGTAGCTAACCCATTAGCTACCACCCATGAATCAGTCAATATATGACACTGTCCTCCTTGTTCTATTTTGATGGCTTGATATACTGCCATAAGTTCAGCATATTGGCTACTTGCACCTATCCCAGTACTTTCCAAAGTCCTTCTAGTACATGGGTTATAGGCCACTGCTTTCCAATGTCTTTTTTGCCCCAAATATTTTGCTGTCCCATCAGTAAACCATGCATGTCTCTTTTGTTCCTCATTTAATACATCATATCCCTCATTCCATTTTACAGTGGACTTTACCAACTGTTGCTTTGGCTCAGGGGGTGTGTCATTCCTCTCAATTTCTATGTTTGTTACAGATTCATGTAGAGCAGAGACTCCACTTTTGCCTGTTTTCGCTCTATTTTGAATATACCACTTCCAATTGATTATACTAGCCTCTTGGGCATGTCCAATTCTGTGAGAAGCTGGGGTACTCATTACCCAGGTCATAATTGGGATTCCAGGTCTTAATATCACTTCATGGCCCAGAGTCAGTTGTTCAGTCTCCACCAAAGCCCAATATGCAGCTAACAACTGCTTTTCAAAAGGTGTATACTGGACTCCAGATGAAGGGAGTTTCCTACACCAAAATCCCAAAGGTACATTTTGGCTTTGTTGTTTTTGTCAGAAGCTCCAGTTTGCATAATCATCTTGTACAGTCACTTGCAATTCCACTGGACCATTTTGCATGGGCCACAAATCTAGGGCCAATTGTATGGCAGCCTTGGCTTCTTCAAAAGCTTTACTCTGCTCAAGTCCCCAATCGAATTCATATTTCTTCCGTGTGACTCTATATAAAGGTTTTAAAATCTGTCCCAAATGTGGAATGTGGTGCCTCCAGTATCCAAACAATCCTATGAACTTTTGGGCCTCCTTCTTATTGGTAGGGGTAGGAAAATCCTGAATCTTTTGTCAGGCTTGAGGAAGAATCTTCCTTAGCCCCTTGTTCCATTGTATACCCAAAAATTTCACATTTTGAGCTGGTCCTTGAACCTTTGCAGGGTTAATTTCCCACCCTTTACTTTTCATATGCTCAATTAGAAGGGTCAAACTCCTTTCCACTACTTTCGCATCTTTTCCCTGTATCATGATGTCATCAATGTAGTGGGTAAGCTGTACACCAGGTAGCTTTAATTCATCCAACTGTTCAGCCACAATCCTGTGACAAATAGTGGGGCTATGTATGTACCCTTGTGGCAAGCGGGTGAAAGTATATTGTGTACCCTGCCAAGTGAAAGCGAAGTGGTCCCATTGTTTCTGGTCTATTGGGATGGTGAAGAAGGCATTTGCCAAGTCAATAACTGCGTACCAAGTCCCATCATATTTCTGGATCCTTTCTATTAAGGTGATGGCATCTGGAATAGCAGCATACAAAGAAGGAGTCACCTTATTCAACTGTCTATAATCCACAGTCATTCTACATGTCCCATCTGATTTTCTTACTGGCGAGACAGGATTATTCCATCTTGTGGTTGTAGGGACTAACACTCCTGCTTCAACATATTCCTTTATAGTAGTGGTAATTTCATCTTGCCCACCTGGCACATGATACTGTTTTAAAGTAATTACTTCAGAAGGTTCAGGTAAAGTGATTGGGTCCATTTTTAGTTTTCCCACTAAAACTGTATTAATTCCTATCTTCCTCACAGCAAATTGGTATCTCTCTTCAGGTAAATTCAGAGTCATGCCTCTCAATACATCTATCCCAATGATGTATTCAGGAATGGGTACAACAACCACAGTATATTCTTTCTTAGGTAACTGCCCAATTTTCATTGTTATTTTAACCTGTCTGGCTGATATTTCAGTGCCTCCTAGACCTGTGATGGTAATAGGAGTTCCATGTTTAAACTTATCAGGGTTTCCATAGATAAGTGTGGCCTCAGCCCCAGTATCAATCAGTGCCCTAGTCACAGTAGTTGATCCATTCTTCCAATAGATTGTTAAACCAATATGGGGTCTGCAATCTCTTCTGCATATTTCTTTTATCTGGGCTGGGGCTTGGCCTATCTCCTATTCCCCCTGAAGGTGGGGCAAACTTGGATACAAAGATTCAGATTCAGAAATACCTGCGGGGGTGGTTCCTGCTTCCCTGTTCATTCTAATGCTAAGTACCTTTTCTTGGTACAGCTTATGCAGCTCTTCAGTTGGAATACCATCTATTCTTCTGAAGTCCACCCCATCTCTTAATAGAGCAGTAAACAGTTCCCTTCTTGTTGGTCTATTTTGTCTCTGAATCCTCTGGCTGTTTACTCTTCTCTCTCAAGGCAATTTGTCTTTTTCCCATTCCCCTAAATCGCTTAATTGTGAAATCTTATCCAGCAACTCTGAAAGAGGGTGCCCTATTTCTCCAATTAACAGAGTCAGAATTAGGTGCTTATATGCAGGAGGAGCCGTCTTCACTATGATATTTCTATGAGGAACTCCTAGGGGGATATCATAATATGCATTTGCATCTCCAATCAGGATAGCAGTTTTCATTACCTCCTCCTTTAGTTTTCTCATACAGTCTCTAAGTGAGTACCAGGGTCTGTCTCCCCTAGGCCACATAGATTCAGTTGGATATTGCTTTTTGCAACCTTCTGCAGCTAGAGCTAGAAGATTAGTTTTGTTATTTCCTCCTTGCATATGGTGATCCCTAAAAGCCTGGTGTACAAAAGGATTCTGACTGATACTTATGAATTTTAAACAGTCCTCACTGTCCAGTGTTATTCCTCCGGCGCCTTCATCAGTGATTCTTACTATCCAAGACACTAAAGACTCCCCCATTCTTTGGGTAAATCTACTCAATATATCAGTGATCTCCTGTTGAGTGAAATCCTCAATTATCTCCCTGGACTCTGTTTTGCCTCGGTGGCTCTCCTGTCTTCTTCTTCGTATGGGGAGAGCTTCTACATTAGAAGACTCCTCATCTAACCTTGCTCCATTCTCCTCACACACATTCTCCTGGAAGCTGTCGGGGCAACTCTGCCCAGCCTGTACAAAAGCTGCATGCACATTCGTTCTGCTAGTTTTTTGCTTCCTTTTAGCTACATGAACAGTAGCTTGCTCCTGGACCACATGAGTCCCTCCAGTTTGCTCTTCTGAGAGCTGTGACACAGAAGAATCCTCAGGCAAACCAGCTGACTCCCTAGCCATCTGAGCTCTTTCCTTCAGCAGCTTATCCCTACTTTTACACATAAGGCGATAACTTGTTAGCAGCACCCAGCCTCTCCTGCACACTCCTGCCAGTTCTTTGCCTGGTTCTATGGGTATTGCTTTCAAACATCTTTCCAAATCTCCAGGTTCTCCCTCTTTTAGCCTTGGTTCCCAGTTTTCACAGGGCCCTGTGCTTTTAGCCCATTCTCTGGCTAGAGAGGAATAGGGCAAATCCTCCCATCCTGGAATAGTCATTTCTCCCTCTAAAGCCCGACTGCTTCCAAATAGAGGCCTGACATTTTTTGATCCCATCCTCGTCGCCAAATGTATCAGCAATGCCATATTCACAATGCCTATGGAGATTACAAATATGCTGATATAATTATCCATTACAAAATATATCATGCTTGCCATATGGGGAAATAAACTAGAAAATGTATTAAGATACCAAAAGACTGAGTCCCAAAACCAGAAAGTGAAAGCCATCAGAGTAGTTATGATATTGGCACAGGTAGATAAAGTAGAAAGCACTCACATTTTCAAGCCTTTAAAACAGAACAGGCTACCTCAGGCAAAGGTCCTCCTCTCCCCACGCACAGCAACCACCCAGCATCCTGGAAGCGCGCTCCCAGCAGCTCCGGCCCCTGGCAGTCCTCAGCAGGAGTCCTTAGCAGAAAGTCCTTAGCAGTCCTAACTCAAAAAGGGCTTCGCGCTGCCACTGCCTCTGCTGCCACCGCCGCCGTTGCCACCACCGCCAGCCACCGCAGGAACGCTAGCTTGGCTTCCGCTTCCTCTTGCCCCGCCCCTTCCTGCTACGTCAGCAAGTCCAACAGGGCATGGAAGATTTAAATAAGGGGATTTAAAGATCTTCCATGCCCCGTTGGACTTGCTGACGTAGCAGGAAGGGGCGGGGCAAGAGGAAGCAGAAGCCAAGTGTGAGTTCCTGTGGTGGCTAGCAGTGGCGGTGATGGCAGCAGTGGCAGTCCAATGTGTAGTTGGAGACGCGAACCCCTTTTTGAGTCAGCCAGAATTTCTGCTAAGGACTCCTCCTGAGGACTGCCAGAGGCCATAACTGCTGGGAGCATGCTTCCTGGATGCTGGGTGGTTGTTCTGAGTGGGGAGAGGAGGACCTTTGCCTGAGGTAGCCTATTCTCTTTTAAAGCCTTGAGAATGTGGGTGCTTTCTACTTTATCTACCTGTGCCAATTTCATAACTACTCTGATGGTTTTGACTTTCTGGTTTTGGGACTCAGTCTTTAGGTATTTTAATAAATGTTCCAGCTTTATCACCCATATAGAAAGCCTGATATATTTTGTGATTGATAACTACATCACCATATGTAAAATTGCCATAGGCATTGTGAATATTGCATTGCTGATATAAAGGGGCACAGGATGAGTCAAAAATGAAGATTTGCTATCTAAAAATTAAAATTAATAGTTGAGAGGAGTATATTGGGGGAAGGAGAAAGGGAGAGATAGACAAGGGTAAATTATCTCATATACAAAAGGGTAAGAAAAAAAACTAATACAGTGGAAGGGAAGGACAAGAAGGTGAATGGTAATGGATCAACCTTACTCTCAATGAATTTGGCTTAAGGAAGGAATAACATACACACTCAATTGTATATCCCACCCTACACGAGAGTAGGGGGAAAGTGCATAAGAGGAGAATGATAAGAGGGAGCGCAGATTAGGGGAAAGATTACATGCTATTAGAGGGATCCAATAAGTGAAAGTATAAATATAATTCAAATTGAATAATGAGGAAAAAGATGGCCTATGGACAGATGCCCTAGAAATACTTTAAAATGGGTGTGGGATATGCTCTTTCAAAAGAGGAACCTGGGAGAAAATGAGAAGATTCACAAAGGATACAGAAATAGTGTTTTGTCATAAAGGAAAATAGAAGTGTAAAAATACTAGGTTAGATGAGGATAGATTGCATTCTAAGTACAAAGGATAGCATTTAAAATGTGTGCAGGTAGCAAATAGTTTGTTGCACCTGTAGTATCAGAATTTAAGCAGATTCAACATAGCTGAGACAGTATTCAATAGAATTTAAATATAATTTTTCACTTGGCTGAAATAATGACTAAATGAATTATGTGGTTTTGATTCAAAAAGAATTAAGAACCTACTAAATTTTAGGCACTGTGGCCATTACTGGGGAATAAAAATTTCTCAGCACTGATTTTTTAGGTGTCACTTTTTTCATAGTAATTTTTCTTTTGGTCCTTTCAGTTTTATTTTATGTATGTCTTTGTTGGGTAAATTTCTTTCTCATAAGGAGGAAAATGTAGAATTTTATTTATTGAATTTCTCAAACTGTTACATTTCGTTAGATTATTTAATCTGTTCACATTCATAATTGTAAAATTAATGTTTATATTTTCCTCCATTTCTTCTTTTTCCCTTTTTCTGTTATAAACTCAGTACTGTATTAAAGTCATTTTAGTTTATTCTTTTTCAAGGTGACCCTATTCAGAATGGCTATCTTCCCCATACCTTCTCACCTTTTTTCCTGAAATATACTCTTTCCTCTTAGGGGTTTTGTTATTAGTTTCTTTTTTCCCTGCTCGTATCTGATTGTTTAATTTCTCTGCCCCCTTTTGTCATCTCATTTAGTCAAATAAATTTCTTCTTACTCTCCTCCCCTTCCACCTGCCCTATTATTTTTTTCCATTTTATGTGCCTCGTTCCAAATGTCTCCTCTTTCTCTCTTTATTTTTCCATTTTCTCTTTCTGTCTATCCTATCGGCCTAATATAGCACATAATTTAACTCAATTAATTTCAAAAATAAAAAAAAAGTGATACATTCAGAGTGGAGGCAATTTTTTCAAAACTGGATAGCTAGTTCATGTGAATGAAGACTTGAATCCAGAATCCCTGATCTACATCTCAGTACCATAGTCTGCTACATCACATTGTACTTTGTCTTTTCATAGAAAAATTAAACTTTTAAGTGTCTATATAAGTTTAACATTATTGGAAGACTGAAGTGAGAGTATCATTTGATAAGTAGACCCAGGTTGTGAATGCCTATAGACTCACACTGACAAAATGATTGATCAATGAAAGTATTACATGAAAGGAGTGGTATGTGGGGTATTCAGTGAAGATTAAGGACTCTATTATGAAAACTTACCCAAACCTTTTTAGAGCTGCTCTTCTACTTTTGGTGTCTACCTGTTACTCATTTTTCCCCTGTGATTCCAAGAAGTTGTAGCATATGGAGCAGCCACACCCTAGTAATATCATCTCAGCCGGTGGGCTAAACCAGGATAAGTATAACCAACAGACCTCAAATCCAGTGAGTTAGGGGGATGTCTACCCAAAGAATGTGGAGACTTCTCCTGGCAATATGGGTAGATGAGAGTAATTTGTTCCAATGCCCATAAAGGTAGCTGAAGCAGGCATTGTGAAATATGTAGAGTTTGGTAAGATACCAAAGATGCCAAGGTCATGTACTGCATCTAGGACCATTGCTAGGCCTGCTGGCTTTTGCCTTGCCACTGTATTTTCATGGTTCTGAAAGAGAGAGTTAGACTGAAAACTTTGTGTAATTTGGCTCTCACTTAAATTTAATTCATATGAAAGTTAAGACATCACCCCATGATATCAACAGTACTCTTTGAAAATTAAGGATGAAAAGCAACATGAGTAGACATTAAAAAAAATAGAGGAAATTAAATGTCACAACTATACAATTATGACTCCAGAAGACATCCTGCCTAAGTTCCAATATTACAGCTAAAGAAAATGGGACTCAGAGAAGTGATTTAAATTAATCAAGGTCATATAGCTAATAATTAGCAGAGCGAGGATTTAAACCATTTTTTAAAAATTCAAATCTATCATCTTTCATTCATTCACAATACTGTATCTGTAACTGTGGGCTTAATTTCCTATACCATTTTACAATTTGATCTTTGTCACCTATGCATTCACAAGCCTTACATCCTCCAAAATCCCAGCATGACATATATAATAATGTGAGCATAATCATCTTGAGACAAACCAGATAATATGTTAATATTCTGTTGCCTCTGTAGCACTTATCATAGCATCCTACACATATTAAATATTTAGTTCATTTATATATTGAATTGTTTCAAGTTTCATCCACTTTCATTGATATCACAAAATAATAAGTCTTTGATGAAAATGCTAAGACCCACACATACCTCCCATTTCCTCTTTACATTACCAATAATAAAAATTTAGATCCAATTCAGATTTTATTGAATTTCAGCTTCACTAACAAAATTTAAACAGTTTTCTTCTGGAAAACTGCAAACTTCAATAAGATTCATCTTCATGTTTGACTGATTAAGTATTTTTTTTTAGTGCTCATCATATCATATATTCTAGTGTGATTTAATAACTTTTTTCTTTCCACAATAACCCAAAATGAGAAATTTTGAACACAGGAAAACATATTAGTTTAATAAATCCAACTTTTTATTTGAAGCATTAGCCCCTGTCTGTTTAGGGGACTGTTTTTCACCATTTCATATTTCAGAATAAATTTTACAGGAAATGTAATGATTGAGCATTAAATATCAGTCTCTGAACACAAATATTTGTCTTCGTATTCAGGTAGAAAGCATCTATTCAGACATTTTTAGGATACTTATATTCTTGACCATATGTCAACTACTATTTTCATGGTACGATTCACGTAATATAAAATATTAACTCATACACAAATCTTTCTTTTGTCATCTTTAACATAGGAATTCCCATAGAGGTCACATATATTGTTGCTGTTTGGTTGGTTATTTTTAAGGCATTCAATAAAAAGTAAAGCTCCTAGAAGGACAACACATGAAAGTGTTTTCTTTCATTAACTACTTAATTTGTTCTAAATTATCAGACTAGATCTGGCAATATAGCCCAAAATGAAGTCATCACTTTACAGAAATCCTAATTTTGTCTCCTCAAGTTTTCTTTTCTTTTTAATAGTATTTTATTTTCTCCACAATTACAAATCAAGACAATTTTTCTCATTCATTTTTACAAGATTTTGAGTTTCAAAATTTTCTAAATCCCCTGTTCTGAAAATAGTAGGTAATTTGATATAATTCATGCATATGCTGTCATGTAGAATTTATTTCCATATTCATCACAGTTGTGGAAGAACAAACAGATCTAAAGTAAGAAAAACCACAAGAAAGAATAAAGTAAGTGGAAGATGGGGGAGTGAAAGTAGGGACTCACCTGAGCTTGCTGATAAATTCCTTCAGTTACCTCCAAAAAGTGAATCTGAACAAATTTTAAAATGGCAGAATCCATTAGAAGATAAAGTGTGGAAGATTTACAGGCCAGGAAATCATGGAAAATCAATGGGTAGGATTAGTTGCACCAGGCAGGGGGAGTGTAGAGTATATGTGGAGACAGCACCAACATAAACTCTACCATAGCAAAGCTGGAGGGAGCCTGGGTGAACTGATTTTTCCACTGCATGGGCTAATTCCCAAATCTCTCACCATAGGACATGGGTCTCTCAGAGTTGAGAAAGAGGCAAGGACAGGGTCTGCAGCAGCAGCTACTCCTGGGGCTATCAACCCACAGTCTAGATGTTTAAAGATCACCTACCTGAGCTTCCAGGAGCCATGATGGTGGAGTAAACCATAGGTGTCCTCATCTTCCTTCCCCCTTGTTAACTTTAAAAACTCAGAGAAAATTCCCCCAAGGCAAAACCCTGAATTAATGGAACTAGTTCAAGACTTGGGAAATCTACAAGAAGGGTGTGGCTGTGGCTGTGGCTGTGGTGTGGCTCTAGGGGACTTGTGCAGGACAAGAGGCATCCCAGCCAGAGGTCCTGAGGGGGTGGAGCTAGCAAGCACCAATACCAGAACCCCAGGTGTGCCTTTTCACAGGCAGGGAATTGACATACACTAGCACTACACTGACCACCAGTGACTGAGTTCACCTGAGCTCTAGCCCAGGGGTGGGGAGGCAGAAACCTGAATTTACAAGACCACTTTTCACCCACACCTCATTCTATGAAGTTTGGTGTAACCTGTGGAACCAAAGGAAGTCCTGGTCTAGGTCTCAATATTGGGCTAGCCATGTCTGGCTCAGCAGGTGAGATGCAGCATTATGTAGCCTCTAACTGACAAAACCAAAGGCCACAGCACACAAAGCCAAGCATCTAGCTTCCAGCACAAAAAGAATGGGTCAGAGCCCTTTGAACCCCTGAAGAAGAGATTAACTTTAAAAGTCAGGAAATTGGCAATAAAAACAAATTAGAAAAAATAAAGGATATAGAATCCTATTATGATGAGTGGGAAGAACCAAATCCAAAAGAGAACAGTATTGACACTGTACCCACATCTGAAACCTCAAAAGGGACTATGAACTGCTATCAAGGCCAAAAAGCATTTTTCGAAGAGCTCAAGAAGAATTTTAAAAGCCAAATTAAAGAGGTTGCAGATAAATTGACTGATTATTTTAAAAATACAATGGTCAAGATGGAAAGAAAAATCATGGAAGAAAACAACTCATAAAAAAAGTACGATTGACCAAATGGTACAAAAGAGGTACAAAACCTAACTAGAGAAGATAATTCCTAAAAACTAAAAAATTCATCAAATGGAAAAGGAGGTATAAAAACTGAGGAAAAATATTTTAAAATTTAGAATTAGACAAGTTGAAGCTAATGACTCTATGAAACATCAAGAATCAGTCAAACAAAATCTAAAGAATGAGAAAATAGAAGAAAAATGTAGAATATTTCATTGGAAAAACAACTAACCTGGAAATTAGATCCAAGAGAGATTTCAGAATTATCAGGTCAAGGAGAAAAAATTGCAAGCAACCAGAAAGAAACAATTCAAATGTCATGGAACTATAGTTAGGATCACATAGGACCTTGCAGCTTCTACATTAAAAGATAGGAGGAATTTGAATAAGATATCAAAGGCAAAGGAGCATGGACTACACCCAAGGATCAACTACCCAGAAAAATTGAGCATAATCTTTCAGGCAAGGAGATGGTCATTTCATGAAATAAGGGACTTCCAGTACTTCCTGAGAAAAAGAAATTAGCTCAATAGAAAATTTGATCTTCAAATACAAAACTCAAATAGACATGAAAAGGAAAACAAGAAAACACATACACAAACAACAATAATAAAAATAACTTGTTATTCAATAATAATAAACTGTTTACATCCCTATATGGGAATATGACACCTGTTAATCTTGAGGATTGTATTATTATCATGACATTTAAAAGGCATATACATAGATAGAGAGTGTGGGTATAAGTTAGCAGATGTGATGATAAAAAAAAAATTAAGAGGGGCAAAGGGATTGTATTGTGAGAAGAGGAAAGAAAGAGTCAGAAAAAGGTAAATTATGCCACATGAAGAGACACAAAAAACACATTATAGTACTGAGAAAAAAATAGAAGGAGATGAACATTATATGAGCATCACTTACATTGGTTTTGGTTCAAGGAGGGCATCATACTCAGCTAAGTATAAAAATCTAATGTGCCCTGTGGGCAATAGGAGGGGAAAGAGGAAAGAAAAAGGAGGAGGGAGGTTAGAAGGGAGGAAAGAAGCAGTAAGGGGGAAATTTAGGAAAAGGGAGGGGTACTGATAGGGAAAGAATATTGAGGAATGAGGGGGTCAAAAGCAAAACCCTTTTGTGGAGAGGAAGGGAGAAGGGAGAAATCAAAGCATAAACAAGTGAGACAATAGGATGGGGAGAAAGATACAGATAGTAAACACAACTGTGAATGTGAATGGACTGAACTCTCCCATAAAATGGAGGCAGATAACCGAATGGATTAAAAACAACAATCCTGGGGTGGCCAGGTAGCACAGTGAGTAAAAGCACCAGCCCCAGACTTGGGATGACCTAGTATGGAATCCGGGCTCAGACACTTAGCACCCCCCAGAAACACCTGGCTGTATAACCTTGAGCAAGTTTTATAACTGAAATTGCTTAAAAATAAATAAATAAATAAACAAACAAACAAATAAATAAACAAACACATGAATGAATGAACGAATAAATAAATAAATAATAAATGGATAGATAAATAAATAAATGGATGGATGAATAAATAAATAAATAAATGGAGAGGTAAATAAATAAATAAATAAAAATGACAATCCTACAATATGTTGTGTACAAAAATACATTTGAAACATACTGATACACACAGGTAAAAGTAAACGGGCACAAGTATAATATATTATGTTTCAGTTAATATGAAAAAAAAGTCAGTATTAGCAATCCTGATCTCAGACAAAACAATAGCAAAAATATATCTAATAAATAGAGAAGGAAACTATACCTTGCTTAAAGGAACCACTGACAATGAAGTGATATTATTACTAAACATAAATGTACCATGTGGTGTAGCATCCCATTGTTAGAAGAGAAATTATGGGAGTTAGAGGAAGAAATAGATAGTAAAACTCTACTAGTGGGAGACCTCAACATCCTCCTCTCTGAACTTGATCAATCTAACCTCAAAATAAAGAAGAAAGAATTAAGGAGATGAATAGAATTTTAGAGAGGGTAGGTATGATAGATCTCTGGAGAAAACTGAATGAGGGTAAAAAGGAATATACTTTCTTCTCAGCAGTATATGGCATTTACACAAAAATTGACCTTGTAGTGGGGCATAAAAACCTCTCAATCCAGTGCAGAAAGGCAGAAATATTAAATTCATCCTTTTCAGAGCATAATGAAAAAAAATATATGTAATAAAGTGCCATGGAAACAGATTATAAACTAATTGGAAGCCCAATGATCTACTCATAAAGAATCAGTGGATCAAACAACAAAACATCGAAACAATCAATAACTTCATTCAAGAGAATGACAATAATGAGACAACATACCAAAACTTATATGATAAACTGAAAGTGAAATTTAGGGAAAGATTTTTATATTTCTGAATGCTTATATGAATAACAAAGAGGAAAAGGAGATCAATCAATTGGTGATGCAAGTGAAAATGCTAGAAAAAGAACAAATTGAATATCCCTAATTAAATACCAAATTAGAAATACTGAAAATCAAAGGAGAGATTAATGAAATTGAAATTAAGAAAACTCATGAATTAATAAATAAAATTAAAAACTGGTTTTATGAAAAAAAATAAAATTGATAAACCTTTTGTCAATTTCAAAAAAATAATGAAAAAATTACCAGTATCAAGAAATGGAAAGGATGAATGCATCTCCAATGAAGATGAAATTTATTAAAAGAAAAGTATTATTTTGGCCAATTGTGTGGCCACAAATTTGACCATCTTAATGAAATGGATGAATATTTACAAAGAAAAAAAATAAATTGTACAGATTAAGTGAAGAGGTAATAAAATACTTAAATAACTCCATCTCAGAAAAAAAAAGAAATTTAGCAAGCCATAAATGAACTCCCTAGGGAAATAATTTCCAAGGCCATATGTATTTACAAGCAAATCCTATCAAACATTTACCGAACAATTAATTCCAATACTTTATAGACTAATTGGGAAAATTGAAAAATGGTCAAAAGATATGAACAGGCAGTGTTCATAGGAAGAAAGTAAAGATATTAATAATTGTAAGACAAGATTCTGTGGCAGCTAGGTGACACAATGAATTGAGCACAGGCCCTGGAGTCAGGAGGAACTCAGTTCAAATGTGGCCTCAGACACTTAACACTTACTAGCCATGTGACATTGAGCAAGTCAGAACCCCAATTTCAGGAAAAAAAAAGAAAAGATTCTGTAAATCACTGTTCATTAGAGAAATGCAAATCAAAGTAGCTAAGTACCACATCTCACCAGCCAGAATGACTAATATGACACAACAGGAAAATGATAAATGCTGGAGAAAATGTGGGAAAAGTGGAACACTAATGCATTGTTGTAGAGTGATCCAACCATTCTGGAGAGCAATTTGAAACTATGCCCAAAAGGCTATAAAAATGTGCATAACCTTTGACACCGCAATACTAATTCTAAGGCTGTATCTAAAAGAGATCATAGAAATGGGAGCAGGACCTGTGTGTTCAAAAATATTTATAGCAGCTCTTTTTGTGGTGGTAAAGAATTGGAAATTGAGGAGGTGCCTATCAATTAGGGGAATGACTAAACAAGTTGTGGTATATGAATGTAATGGAATACTATTGCGCTATAAGACATGAGGAGTAGACCTACTTCATAATAACATTAAGAAATTTATATAAACGGGTATAAATCCAAGCATGAGCAGGTTTCCAGAGGACTGCTGTTGTGCACAGCTTTTAAGGTTGCGATTACATAGCATAGCGAACTCTCTATTTATTAAATAACAAATCAAAGTAATGGGGCAGCCAGGTGGCTCAGCGAGTAAGAGCACCGACCCCAGTGTCGTGATGACCTTGGGATCAAATCTGGGCTCAGATACTTAGCATCACACCCAGAAATGACTGGCCATGTAACCTTGAGCAAGTTACTTAACCCCAATTGCTTAAAAATAAAGTAAAAGAAAAACAAAAAGAAAACAACAAATCAGTGCAAAACATTTACAGGAAATCAAGGAACATCATTCACAATGTTACAACTTATCACAGAAAAGCGACATAGAGAATTCACCATGTCACAACTCAACAACTTATCCTTAATATGGCTACATAGTTTTCACCAAAGTTGTCAAATCATTTTCAACAAAGTCCAATCATTTAGTAACTTGATATTTCAATCATCCTTAATGAGGTTTGTCTCCTTAAGGGACACAAAGTACAAAAGTCAAAGCTCTCCACCCATGGTGTGGAATTAAATTATAATTCCATTTTTCACCACTGAGTACCTTGTCAAGGAGTAGTGGGAAGTACAAAAGCCATCCACCCCTAGGTCACAAGTAAATCATAATTTCATCAGTCACTAATCAGTACCCTATTTCATCAGTAACTACTCAGACAATTTGAACAGTCACTACTCATTATATCCACAGAGAGGTCTTTTCATCTTGACTCAAGGTAGGAGTTCCCACCTGAATCCACCAAACTGTCACCTGGGTTCAAATGCAGACAACTCCCAGTTCCTTGTCTAGCTCTCCATGCAGTTCCTGCTCCACATTGGAACTCACCATGTCCAGTTGATCTCAAATCCTTCACAGTGTCTGTTCCTGGGAAGATAAGGCTTAACAAAGCCACAAGAACATTCATACAGATTAACAAGGACACAATAACATTTGTACAAAGTACCAGCACCACAGTCATGCTTCCTTTGTCTTCAGCAGCTCTAGCTGGCCCCTGGAAGTCCTCAAAAGGTCTGGCTGGCCCTTGGAAACTATCAGCAGCTATGGCTGGCCCTCAGAAATCCTCACCAGCTCTGGCTGGTCCTCAGAAGTCTTCAGCTCCATAAGTTCCATTCTCAAAATCAAAACCACTTTATCCAGCCTCCACATGGCTTACTCCAAGAAATTCTTTCTCAGTTTTCAATTCTCATTCTTCTTCTTAATTCTTCTCAATTTTCAGTTCAGTCTTCAGTCCACCAGCAGCTGCCCTGCCTCCACGATGCTTACTCCAGGAAATTCTGACTGTCCAGCTTGTGTTCTTCCTTAAAAATGGTATAGCTCCTCCTTGTTCAGGCCCTTCCTGTTACATCAACAACAGGGAATAATACCTTCTGTTTCTTTAACACAGGCTTAATTTGAAACTATGTGCTAAGTACCTCTTAGCTTGGCAATACAAAGGTATCTTCAAATTTCATTACTATTTCAACTGGTAATGAGTGAGAGGAGCAGAACTAGGAGAACACTACACAATTAGATGCGAAGTATCTGTGATGACTAACTTCGATAGACTGGGCTCTTCTTAGCAATGCAAGACTATGAAACAACAACAATGAACTCATGACTGAAAAGGCTGTCCATGTTGAGAAAAACGAATTAACAGAGACTGAATGTGAACTGAAGCAAACTACTTGCTCTCTCTCTTTTTTTCTTTTTTGTTTGTTTGTTTTTTGCTTTATTTCTTCTTTCTCATTGTTCATTCCATTGGTTATAATTCTTTACAACTTGACTAATGTTTAATGTAAATGTATACTTAGAAGCTATAACAGATTGTATGCTGCCATGGGAGGGGGGGGCAGGGAGAGAAAAAGGAGGGAGAAAAAAATTGGAAATTCAAAAACTTTTGGAAATGTATGTGGCAAACTAAATGTAAATAAATTTCAATGAAGAGAGGAAAGCATTGCCAGAGACACAAGCTCTTGTTTCCTACAGTGAAAATAAAAGAATAAAATAAGTGACAAAAATATGCTTCAATTTGCGTTCAGAGAATATCAGATCTTTATATTGATATGGGTAGCATTATCCTTCAAGAGGTCCTTTTACAGGGTTGCTGTGTGGTGGTGCAGTGAATAGAGCACCAGCCTTGGAGTCAGGAGGATCTGAGTTCAAATCTGGCCTCAGACACTTAACACTTACTAGCCATGTGGCCTTGGTCAAGCCACTTAACCCCAATTGCCCTGCCTTCCCCCCTACAAAAAACAAAACAAAACAAAAAAGAAGTTATTTTTGCTTATCTTACAATGTTATTTAGAAAATCTGAATTCTTCATTTTTGATCGTGACATAATGTTGCTGACACCATATACAATGTTTCCATGATTTGGGTAATTTCATTTTGCCTCGGTCCATACAAGTCTTTCCAGATTTTACTTTAATCTGTGTGTGTCCCCTACTTCAGGGATGTTTCTTGCAAACAACACACTGTAGGATACTTGTTTTGTTTGGTATGGCACTAAATATATAATTTAATTTAGGTAAAATTGTCTTTTTTATTATATTAGCTCCACCCAGCCAGAAGCAATTGATATTTTTCCAATTAGTTAGATCTGACTTTATTTGTGTGAAAAGTGTTTTGTATTTGTGGTCATATAGGTCCTGGGTTTGTTTTGGCAAGTAGATTCCTAAATATTTTATAATGACTACATTAACTTTAAATGGGATTTCTCTTTCTATCTCTTGCTGTTGAATTTTATTGGAAATATATAGGAATGCTGAGCATTTATGTGGTTTTAGTTTATATTCTGCAACTTTACCAAATTTATTTACTGGCTCAAGTAGTTTTTTTACTTGATTCTCTAGGATTCTCTACGTATATCACCATATCATCTGCAAAGAGTGATAGCTTGGTCTCTTTGCCTAATTTGATTCCTTTGATTGCTTTTTCTTCTCTAACTGCTAATGCTAACATTGCTAGTATGAGATTGAATAAGAGGAGTGAAAGTGGGCACCCTTGTTTCGCACCTGATCTTATGAGAAATGCTTCTAGCTTCTCCCCATTACATATAATACTTGTCGATGGCTTTAAATAGATGCTACCTATTATTTTAAGGAAGGCTCCATTTATTCCTATACTTTCTAATGTTTTTAAAAGGAATGGATCTTGTATTTTGTCAAAAGACTTTTCTGCATCTATTGAGGTGATCATGTGTTTTCTGCCAGTTTTATTGTTGATATGATCAATTATACTGATGGTTTTCCTAATATTAAACCACCCTTGCATTCCTGGAATAAATCCTACCTGATCAAAGTGTATTATTCTTGAGATAAGATGCTGTAGTCTTTTTGCTAGTATTTTATTTAGAATTTTTGCATCTATATTCATGAGGGAGATTGGTGTATTATTTTCTTTCTCTATTTTATCTCTTCCTGATTTAGGTATCAGTACCATATTTGTGTCATAAAAAAATTTTGTAGGACTCCTTCATCACTAATTTTCCCAAATAGTTTGAGAGTATTGGAATCAATTGTTCTTTAGATGTTTGATAGAATTCACTAGTAAATCCATTTGGCCCTGGAGATTTTTTCCTAGGGAGTTGACTGATGGCTTGTTCAATTGCTTTTTCTGAGATGGGATTATGTAAATAATTTACTTCCTCTTCAGTTAATCTGGGCAACTTGTATGTTTGTAAATATTCATTCATTTCCCTAAGATTGTCAAATTTATGTGCATACAATTGGGAAAAAACAATTCCTAATTATCGTTTTGATTTCCTCTTCATTGGAAGTGGATTCACCCTTTTCATTTTTGATACTCATAATTTAGTTTTATTCTTTTTTTAAATCATGTTGACTAATGGTCTATCAATTTTGTTTTTTTTTTTAATAAAAACAGCTCTTGGTTTTATTTATTAATTCAATAGTTTTCTTAATTTCAATTTTCTTAATCTCTCCTTTGGTTTTCAATATTTTTAATTTAGTATTTAATTGGGGATTTTGAATTTGTTCTTTTTCTAGGTTTTTTAATTCCATGCCCAATTTGTTGATCTCGCTTTTCTCTAATTTAATCATGTATGCATGCAGGGATATAAAACTTCCCCTAAGAACTGCCTTTAATGTATCCCACAAATTTTGGTCTGCTGTCTCATTATTGTCATTCTCTTGAATGAAATTACTGATTGTTTCTATGATTCCTTGTTTGACCCACTCATTCTTTAGGATTAAATTGTTTAATTTCCACATAGGTTTTAATCTGTCTTTCCCTGGCCCTTTATGGCATATAATTTTTATTGCATCATGATCTGAGAAGGACGCATTTAATATTTCTGCCTTACTGTATAGAATTGTGAGGTTTTTATGCCATATTTATTGTGAGGTTTTTATGTGAGGTTTTTTTTTTTGAGTATGTGCCATGAACTGCTGAGAGGAAAGCATTTCTCTTTTTATCCCCATTAAGTTTTCTCCATAGATCTATCATACCTATCCTCTCTAAAATTCTGTTCATCTTCTTAACTTCTTTCCTGTTTATTTTGATGTTGGATTTAACAAGTTCAGAGAGGGAGAGATTAAGGTCTCCCACTAGTATAGTTTTGCTATCTATTTCTTCCTCTAATTCCTTTACCTTCTCCTCTAGGAATTTGGATGCTACACCACTTGGTGCATATATGATAAGTAATGATATTGCTTCATTCTCGAAGGTGCTTTTTAACAGGATATAGTTACTTCCTTATCTCTTTTAATTAGGTCAATTTTTGCTTTTGCTTTATCTGAGATAAGGATTGCTACCCCTGCTTTTTTTTTTTTTACTTTAGCTGAGGCATGATATATTTTACTCCAACATTTTACCTTTACCTTGTGTGTATCCCTCTGTTTTAGAGGTGTTTCTTGTAAACAGAATATTGGAGGATTATGATTTCTAATCCATTCTGCTATCTGTCTCCGTTTTATGGAATAGTTCATTTCAGTCACATTTACAGTTATGATTTTTGTCTGTTTCTTTCCATCCATCCTATTCCGCCCCTGTTAATGTTCATATTTTCTTTCCCTTCTTCCTTCCCCCCTTAATAGTTTTCCTTTTGACCACCACCTTCCTCAGTGTTCCCTTATCAGCCCCCCTCCATTTTTCTCCCCTTTCAAGTTACTTCTTCCCTCCCTATAAACCACTCCTACTTCCCTTTTATAACCCTTTCCCCCTCCTACTGCCTGTGGGATATTTTTGTACTTAATGAAGTATATTATTTCTTCTTTGTACCAAGAGTGACAGGAACAAATCTCACGTGAGTCTCCTCTCCCTCCCCTCTTTCCCTTTAAAATGATACTTTTTGGGTTTCTTCTCCATAGAGTCCTATGCTTAACTTGTTATTTCCTCATTGTACCAGAAGCAATGAGGGAGAAGCTCATATGCTTCCCAACTCCCTCCCTTTTTTTCCTCTCCTATAAAATTTTTATGCCTCTATGTGTGGCATGATTTACCTTTTTCCACTTCATCCATTCCCTTTCTACCATTGCAGTCCCTTTGTAGCCCTTAATAACATTTTTTCAATCATAATTTTGTGTATTTTATACACATACCCTCTACTTGTCTATAATCAGTTTGCTCTTATCAAATAGCATGGTGTGTGTGTGTGTGTGTGTGTGTGTGTGTGTGTTCTCCTTGTTTACCTTTCTAAGTCACTGTTGCATCTCGTAATTGGACGTTGAATTTTCCATTGAATTCTGTCTTTTTTATCAAGAAGGTCTGGAACTCTGTTATATCGTTGAATGACCATCTCTTTGCCTGGAAGAATATTCTCAGTCTCACTGGATATGTGATCCTTGGTTGTAACCCGAACTCTTTTGCCTTCCAAAAAGTTTTATTCCACTGCCTCCAATCTTTCAGTGTAGAGGCTGCGAAATCCTGTGCAATCCTCAGTGTGGAACCTCGATATTTGAATTTTTTTCTGGCCACATGAAGTATTTTCTCTTTTAACTGGTAGGTCTGGAGTTTGGCCACAACATTTCGAAGACTTTTCAGTTTGGGATCTCTTTCAGCAGGTGTCTGGTGGATTCTCTCGATTTCTATTTTACCTTCAGTTTCTGGTATCTCAGGATACTTTTCTTTAATGAGCTCTTGGAGAATGTTGTCCAGGCTCATTTTTTCATCATAATTTTCTGCTAGGCCTATGATTCTCAGATTATCTCTCCTGGATCTGTTTTCCAGGTCAGTGATTTTTTTTTTGAGGTATTTTACCTCTTTTTTTCTAATTTTTCATGTTTTTTACATGCAACTGTGAAAAAAAGATATACAGGCACTGGGGTATAGAAATCCATCTTGCCCTACTAAGAAATTAGGGTTGGGGCAGACAGGTGGCTCCGCGAGTAAGAGCACCAGCTCCAGTGTCGGGATGATCTGGGGATCAAATCTGGGCTCAGATACTTTGCCCCAAACCCAGAAATAACTGGCCATGTAACCTTGAGCAAGTTACTTAACCCCGATTGCTTATAAAAAAAAGAAAAAGGAAAAAAAAGAAAGAAATTGGGGTGGTTTTGGGGGAGGTTACAAGAGAGAACAGATTGGGGGAAAGGATATTTAGTAAAATAGCTATTTTGGGGTGGGTGTAGGGGAAATATGGGGAAAATTGTAACTCTACATTTTCTGAAATGAATGTTTAAAACTAAAGCTAAAAAAAAACAAAACAATACAATAAAGGTCATTTCCCAATTAATAAATGGCTGCAGGATATAAACAGGCAGTTTACAGACAAAGAAGTTAAAACTATCTATAGTCATACAAAGTACTCTAAATCACTTTTCAAATGACAAATACAAATTAAAACAATTCTGAGGTAAAATCTCACATTAATGAGATTGGTTAATGTCATAGAAAAGGAAAATGAAAAATTTTGGAAATGTTGGAAAATAGGCACACTAAAGCACTGTTGTTGAAATTGTGAACTGATATAACCATTCTGGAGGGCAACTTGGAACTATGCCCAAAGGGCAATCAAGTTGCATATCCTTTGATCCAGCAATACCACACTTAGGTCTGTATCCCAAAGAGACAATTGAAAGTGAATAGGACATACGTATACACACACACACATATACATACCATATTTATAGATAGATAGATAGTTAGATAGATACATTGATAGATGGATAGATAGATAGATAGATAGATAGATAGATAGATAGATAGATAGATAGATAGAT
>NW_027185809.1:44581751-44615212 GCF_028583685.1 Petaurus breviceps papuanus
GATAGATAGATAGATAGATAGATAGATAGATAGATAGATAGATAGATGATATTGAAATGTGTGCTCTTTTTATGGTGGAAAAGAATTTTAAAATGAGGAGATGCCCATCAATTGGGAAATTGATTTGAGAATTGATTGAGAATTGATCAATTGGGAAATTGATTTGAGAACTGAACAAGCTGTGGTATATGAATGTAATGGAATACTATTATTCTATAAGAAATTATACATCCAGAGAAAGAATTCCACTGTCTGAATTCAGACTAAAGCAAACTACTTGCTCTATCTCTCTTTTTCATTTTGTTTTGTTTTGTTTTCTTCTTCTTTGTTGTTCATTCCATTTGTTATAATTCTTACTTACAACTTGACTAATGTTTAATGTGAAGGTATATGTAGAACCTTTATGGAATTGCATGCTGCCTAGGCAGGGAGTAGGGGATGAAAAGAGAATATTTGGAACTCAATAACTTGTGGAACTAAATGTTGTAAACTAATAGTAAATAAGTTGAAAGAAGAAAAAATGATGAATAGGCAGATTTCAGAAAAATATGGAAAGACATGAGTGAACTGTTTCAAAGTCAAATGAGAATCATGAAAACATTATGCACAACAACAGCAACATTGTGTGATTATAAATTGTGAATGACTTATCTCTTCTCTGCAATACAATGATTCAAATTAATGACAAAGGACACATAATAGAAAATACTGTCCAAATCCAAAGAAAGAACTGATGGACTATGAATGCAGATGGAAGCATACTATTTTCACTTCATTCTTAATTTTTTCCCTTTTATTCTTTCTTTCACAACTGCAATTAATATAGAAATATGTTTTGCAGGATTGCACATATATAACCTGTATCAAATTGCTTACCATATTAGGAAGAGAGGATAGAAGCGAATAAGGAAGAGAAATCTGGAACTCAATTTTGAAAAAAAATGAATACTAAAATTATTTTTATGATATCTGAGCTAAAATAAAATATATTGTATTTTTTAATATATGAAGAGGGTAAGTAAATCAAAACAACACAGTGAGCTTGACTGGGATCTGTTAGGTTCACAGCTATAATTCTCCACTTTCATATCAAAGAGAATGTTTTTTCAATTATGACTTCCAGTATATCTAATGAAAAAGTCAATGCAAGATACTACTCAAGCATCTTATGAATAAGTCAATGAGATGACACCAGTAAACAATGAAGAGTGGATTAAAAGGAAGACTACATGGAAATTTAGCCTTTATGGCTGAAAACATGTTTCATATGTGACCCTAGAAGAGGACATTCTGGGCTCAGTTGATATGAGCGTACAGAGGTGGGAAAATAAAAGTTACATTCTAGGATTTTGAGTAGTTCAATTTTGCTAGAGAAATGACCTTCAAACTTTTTTGATTATATACCCAAATCAGTTAAAATAAAAAGTTGATAATATAGCCCTAATCTGTGCAAAATTTGATATTATTAGGTATAGTTAATATTATATAAATTGTTATGTAAATTATTAACTTTATACAAAAATTGAAATGAGAAGACAGATTTTGAAAAAAATATTGCTGACTCAAAACTATTTTTGCTCTCAAAAATAACATTTGAGTAAGAAAATAAATAGATCTATGAGAATGAAAAAATGTGTTATATAGAGACTAAACTGTATCTATATAGTTGTTTTTTTTTTTTTGCAGGCGTGTCAGTTGTTAAACATTTATGGAACTGAATCTTGTAAACTAAAAGTAAACAAACAAATTAATAAAGACCAAAAAAAAAAAAAAAAGAACATCCCTACTTATCCCAAGTTGTAAACAATGCTGTTTAAAACAGTAAAGTTGGGGTGGAGCCAAGATGGCAGAACTGAAGCAGTAACTTTTCTAAGCTCCTCTGTAAATCCAGTCACTAAATGTTAAAAAGTGAAACTGAATGGAATTTGGAGTGTCAGAATCCACTGGGAGACAGAGTGTTTCAGAATCTAGCCAGGAAAGTGCCCACATGGGTCGGGGCAGGGGGAGCATGGAGCACTTGGGGGCTGCACCAGCCTGGACTAGATAGTAGATTACAATGAGAGAGAAGGAACACCATCCAGCTGATTCACCCACCCCAAGGGCTATTCAAAGCTGTCTCACCACTGGCTCACCATGGGATGGGAGGATCCTTTTGGAGTTGGGAAAGAGAAAGCTCAGGGGCCACAACGGAGGAAGCAGCTTCTCCTGGGCCTATCAGTTCCCAGAATGGAAGTTTAAAAATCACCTGCCTGATTTTGCAGTGGCCAGGATGTTAAAGTAAATGCTGGCTGCTCCAGTTCACCCTCCCTGACCAAGAAAAGAGAGAGATAAATGTCCCACCCAGAGTAAACCACTGAAAGACCAAAAAGAGGCTCAGGCTTAGGAATCAGAGAGAAAGGTTGAAACTGAGGCAGTAAGGAGTCTGAAGACAAGAGAGTGAGGAGTCCCAAAAAGCCCTCCCTCACATGACAAGCAAAAACCTGCCTGAGCTGTAGCCCAGGGACATAGCAGTAGATATTTGAAGAGGTCAGACCACCCCTCCCCCAAAGATTACTCTGTGAGCCTCGGAAAAACTCAGGGGAAACAAATGAAAATCCTGACCTTAGCCTCAATCTAGACACCTGGAGGCTACAGCACACAAAGCCAACAACCAGGCACCTAGTTCCCAGCCTGAGAAGCTTGGGTCAGAGCCCTCTGTACTCCAGGAGCAAAAATACACTTTAAAGGACAGGAAATAGGCAATTACAATGGGCTGGAAGCAACTTAGCAAAGGCAAGACCAAAGGCAATAGAATCCTATTATTGTGAATGAGAAGAATCACTTTCAGGGAACATCATGGACTCTATGTCCACATCTGAGACCACAGATGGAAATATGAACTGGTCTCAAGCCCAAAAAGAAATCTTGTAGGAGCTCAAGAAAGATTTTAAAAGCCAAATTAGGGAGGTATGGAATAAATTTAAATCTTCAGTGAAAAAATTGGAAAAAAGTCTCACTAAGAAAACAAATCCTGAAAAAGTATAATTAGTGAACTAATTGGAAAAAAATACCTACCTAAAAAAGGACCTTCAAAAACTAACTGAAGACAGTAATTCACTAAAAATTGGAATCAGTCAAGTCAAAGCTCGGAACTCTATGATGCACCAATACTCAATCAAACAAAACATGAAGATTGAAAAATTGGAAGAAAGTATAAAACAATAAAGTTACATGACATTTCATTTAAGAAAAAATGAATGCTTGAAAGTCCTCTATTTCACTGAATGACCATATTTTCCCCTGAAACATGATACTCAGTTTTGCTGAATAGGTGATCTTGGTTTTAATCCCAGCTCCTTTGACCTCTGGAATGTCATATTCCAAGGCCTTTGATCCCTCAGTGTAGAAGCTGCCAGATCCTGGGTTATCCTGATTGTGTTTCCACATTATTCACATTGTTTCTTCCGGGATGCTTGTAATATTTTTCCTTGATATGGGAATTCCAGAATCTGGCTATAATATTACTAGGAGTTTCCTTTTTGAGATATTTTTCAGGAGGTAATCAGTGCATTCTTTCAACCTTCATTTTGCCTACTGGTTCTAAAGTATCAGGGCAATTTTCCTTGACAACTTCTTGAAGGATGATTTCTAGGTTCTATTTTTTTTATCATGGATTTCAGATAGTCCAATAATTTTTAAATTATCTCTCCTGGATCTATTTTCCTGGTCAGTGGTTTTCCCACTGAGATATTTCTCATTGCCTTCTATTTTTTTCATTTGTTTGGATCTGTTTAATAGTATCTTTATTTCTTATAAAGTCACTAGCTTCAATTTACTTCAATCTAATTCTGAAATAATTATTCTCTTCATCGAGCTTTTGATATTCTTTTTACATCTGGAAAATTCAGATTTTTAAGACATTCTTCTCCTCATTGACTTTATGAGCCTCTTTTGCCATTTGAGTTAGGATATTTTTTTAAGATGTTATTTTCTTCAGTCAGGTTGTTCACTCTCATTTCATAATTTTCTTGCATCATTCTCATTTCTCTTCCCAATTTTTCCTCCACTTCTCTTTTTTGATTTTCCAAATCCCTTTTATGCTCCTCTATGCCCTGTAACCAGCTAGTAATTTTCTTGGAAGCTTTTGGTGCAGGATTTCTGACTTCACTGTCTTCCTCCTGTTCCAGACTTTGATCCATTTTTGTCTCCAAAATAGGAGTCTAATGTTGGATTCCTCTGTTTAATTTGCTTCCCTTGTTTGCTCATTTTGCCACTCAGTTACTTCACTTTTGGGCTTTTTTTTTCACAGTAGAACTCTGCCAGCAGAGATGGTAGCTTTGTATCAAATGCTTTGATTTTCTAAGCTGCTGAAGGTATTTGTTCAGTGCCCTCTCTGAATCCTCCATACACTCTGGTGAGCTGCTCACACATTCTAGGACCTCCACCCTATACAGCAATCCAGATCCAAGCAGGTTAAAGCAAGAGTGATTACCCCTTAGATTGTTCACTTCGTCCCCCCCACCCCCAATCTGCAGGCCAGGAGCTGAAGCTGCCCTGTGGCAGTGGCTGCATGGCTGTGGTGCCTCGGTGGCTTCTCCTGCCATTGAATAAAGGTTGACAGCACTCCCAAACTACCAGATCCCAAAGTCCACACTCCACTGACCACTGACTTTGTCCTTAGCACATATGGGTTGATAGTTCTTGAAATCACCACAGCTGCTGGTGATCTGAAGTCCCTCCAGCCCTTGGCTGGTAAGGCTGTCCTGGGGCTAAGACCTCCAGCTTGTTCAGGGCTGGGGTTGGCTCCGAGGGAGCTGTGCTGGCTTTTTTCCTGCTGGTCTACTAGGTTGTCCTCAGTGGGATGTTAGCTTCTCTGTGTAATTTTGTGATTTCTGTAGCTCCAAAGTTTGTTCAGAGTCACCCTTTACATGAATTGGAGGAGGTGGGAGCTGGAGACTCTCACAAGTTTCTACTACACCATTTTGACTGATTTGTTTTCATAAACAACAAGGGACCATTGAAGCAGATTGAACAGAATAATGACACAATCATTTCTCCATATAACCAAAAATAATCTGGCAGTGCTGTTGAAGACAGCATACAGAGGTGAGAAAATGGAAATATGGAGATCAATATTATGCCATTATAATAGGATAGGCAGGTAGTAATGAGGTCTTATACTATAGTAATGATGATGGGACTAGAGAAGACAGGCCAGGCTTTAACTCCTAGAAGTGCACTATTAATAATTTTTTGTCTGATTTTATTTATTTTTTTGGTCTCAATTTATAATTTGATGGTTGTAATGAATTCCTGTTCAGTAGTTTTCTATTACTATTCTGTAACAACAGTTATTTTATGCATAGACTTAAAGAGTTACTGTGGTCTATTGAGAAATTCAGTGACTTGCTAAAGTTACAAAATCTACATGTGCTAGTAAAGGTTTAACAACTATCTCTCCAAAAGAGGGGGGGATGTATGATTGACCAACACATTTTTAAGTTTAATGTTCATTATTAACATTCTCTACATCCTAGAGTTCCTTATGTCTAGACAATAACCATCAAAATAAATGCAATAAATATTTTCTTCTTTTATATTGTAGCTAGGTATAAATGCTAACACTGAAAATTATCACTCAACTCTCAAGTATAAGTACCAGATACCTTGGGCACAATCATTGTATTTCAGAAGTAACTGTGGAATCCAACTCTATTTGAGACCACACTCTATCTACTCCATCATCTTATTAAATGGACAGCTGAGCAACAACAAGACAGCAATGCCAATTACTATTTAATAGGAGTTTTTATTAGCCGCAACAGCTGGTGACTGCCTTCCAAGTAGGGAAGACAGCGTCGAGTCTTCTGCAGAGCCAATTTTTATAGAACGAGATGTTGCTAACAACAAAGTGTTATTCCAAGGGGGTGTGATGCTGTTTCTAGCGAAGCCTTGGTTATCTAGTAAAGCCCTGGTTACAAACAAAGCTTTGGGCCATTTCTAGCAACACAGATGGAAAGTCCCCTAACTACTATGGCCTTACAGGAGGTTACCAGGGACCATGGTAGGGGCTCGTTCTTACAGGTACTGGGAGGGGCCTTAGGTGTATAATTTCTGGTGGACACTTCACTTCCCCCCCCCCCCCCCCCTTTTTTTTTGTACATGGTTTAAACTCGATCTCAACTGAGTCCAGGGGAACATAGGTAGTGTAGAGGGCAAACCGCTTGATGGCCTGAATCCTTTTTCTAACATAGGTGGACAGGCAATTTATAAGACATGGGACCAGTAACAACCCCAGTAGTAGGTCACAGAGATCAAAGGAAAGGATGAGCTTGTCATAAGTCTCATTCCTTGCGATCAGAGTTCTATTAATTGTCCTACTAAGACTTCAAGAGTACAAGGTGGGAGTGTAGGGGTTGGAACTGACCAAAGGCAGGAATGCCAGGAGCAGGATCATTAGGACAGTCTCTTAATCTTCAGTTGAAAGTCACTGGCTGGCTCTATTACCCATAGGTCTGGTGGGTCAGGAGGAGCCGTCACATTGATGTGTGAGTGGTGGATCCAGGTCTGACTTCCGGCCACCTTAACAGCAGAGGGCTTACTAGCGGGTTCCTGGGGAGAATGTAACAACATTATTGACTCACTGGCCAATCAAGAAGTATCTACTGAAAAACAAGCCTCCCACGCCAGGCTCCAGGTGCACCTTAGCCTAGGCACAGGGAAGATCTTTAAAATTTACATTCCCATTACACTCCCCCCCCCCAGCCTGCCCTCCCTTCCATCATCCCCCCTCTCTTCCCCCTCACCCCTACTCTCTTGGAGGGTGAGAAACCATATTTAGTGTGAATTTCACCCTATCCTCAAGCCAAACTCAATGGGAACAAGGATAACCCATTCCCCCTTGCACTCCTATTTTTCCCCTCCATTGCAACCATTTTCCCTTGCTTTTCAATATGAGATAATTTACTCCATTCTGTTTCTCCCCATGTGCTCTCATTATATTCCCCTCTCACCTCTTAATTTCACCTTTTAAATATCATCCCTTCCTGTTAAATTGGTCCTGTGCCCTCTATCTATGTATACCTGTAAACATATATACACACATTCACATCGGTATTCATATGCCCATATACCCTTACATATATATTCCCTTCAACTACTTAGAAAAGTTTCCTAAGTTACAATTATTGTTTTTCCATGTAGAAATGTTAATAGCTCAACTTTGATAAGTTGCTTATGATATCTTTTCTCTGTCTTCCTTCTCATGCTTCTCTTGATTCTTGTATCTGAATGTCAAATTTCCTATTCAACTCTTGTTTTTTCAGCAAGAATGCTTGAAAATTCTCTATTCCAAAAAATGACCATATATTCCCTTGATAAATGATACTCAGTTTTGCTGGGTAGGTGACTCTTGATTTTAATCCCAGCTCCTTTGACCTGCAGAATATCATATTCCAAGCCCTTCGATCCCTCAGGGTGCCAGATCCTGGGTTATCTTGAATATGTTTCCACAATAATCAAACTGTTTCTTCCTGGCTGCTTGTAATATTCTCTCCTTAATTTGGGAATTACATAACCTGGCTATAATATTGCTAGGAGTTTTCTTTTTGGGATCTTTTTCTGGAGGTGATCGGTGGATTTTTCAACATGTATTTTGTCCTTTGGTTCTAAAAACATCAGGGCAGTTTTTTTTTGAGAACTTCCTGGAGCATGATTTCTAGGTTCTTACTTTGATCATGGATTTCAGGTAGTCCAATAGTTTTTAAATTATTTCTCCTGGATCTATTTTCCAGGTCAATGTTTTTTTTTTTCCCAGGAGATATTTCACATTGCCTTCTATTCTGTCATTTGTTTGGATTTGTTTAAGACTATCTTGATTTCTAATAAAGTCATTACCTTCCATTTGCTCCAATCTAATTGTGAAGGAATGATTCTCATCAGTGAGCTTTTGAGATTATTTTTCCATCTGAAAAATTTGGCTTTTTAAGGCATTCTCCTCATTGCATTTTTGAGCCAATTCTGCCATTTGAGTTAGTTTGATTTTTAAGGTTTTATTTTCCTCAATCAGGCAAGTAATTTTGTACTTTTCTTGCATTGTTCTCATTCCTCTTCCCAATTTTTCCTCCACTTCTCTTATATGCTTCTCAAGTTCCTCTATGTCCTGTATCCAGCTCTCATTTTCCTTTAAGCTTTGGGTGCAGGACTTCTGACTTCACTGTCTTCCTCCTATTCCATGATTTGCTCCTTTTTGTCCCCAATATAGGAGCCTAATGTTGGAATCTTACAACACAAAGAAGTAGACCTAGGAGATAGATTTATATTCACTGTATTTCTTCAATTAGAGATAACCACTTTTAAGAGATGTTGTAGATATTATTTCTGTTCATCAATGGATTTCACTAGTGGCGTATTGAAGCTCCCTACTGGCCTAACATTCTGTGATATATGTCACATATGTGTGTATCCATATTGGTGCAGCTAGTGCATTCTATTTTTTAAAAATATATTTATTTATTTTGTTTTGAACTTAATAATTAAAAAAAAACATTCCTATGACATAGTAGAATAGGAAAATAAAAAGATGATTGCACATGAAACTGCAAATCTATTATATACAAACTGGTATTCCTTTTAAATATATAGAAAAGTTATCATGCAATTCTCTTTTCCCCTTTTTTTTCTTCTCTCCCCACTGCCTTAGAGATAGCTACCATTACACACACAAACATACACACATGTAAAGTCATTTTATGCATACTTCTGCTCATGAGGCCTGTTTTATTCTAGATGAAGATACTGCCTTCCTTCATAAGTCTTTTGCAGTTAATTTAAGAATTTTTAATACTCAAAATAGACTAGTTCCTCAAATTTGTACTTTTTTCCAGTTTATTTATTTATATTTAGTTTTCAACATTTATTTCCCCAAGATTTTAAGTTACAAATTTTTCTACCCATCTTTCTCCTATGGCCAACCCAAAAATGTCATCCTACTGAATACCTCTTCCCTCATTCTGTTCTCTCTTATATCCTCCCTTAACACCCCCCCCCCCCAACTTTCTAGTAGAGCTAGATGGATTTCTATATCTCAGTGCCTGCATGTCTTATTTTCCAGTTTAAGGTAAAAAACATTTTTTTTTCAAAATTTCTTTTTAAAACTTTGAGTTCCAGATTTTTTCCCTTCTTACCTCCTCACCCACCTGCAGTGAGAAGAAAAGAAATTCAATACAGGTTATATATGCATATTTATGCAAAACATTTCCAGAGTAGTTATATTGTGAAAGGCTAAACATAATTTCCTCCATCCCATCCCATCCCACCCACCTCCTTTCCCCCTTTTTCTATTTTCTCATTTGACCATGTCCCTTTCAAAAAGTGTGTTTCTAACTACCTTCTCCCCCAATCTGCCTTCCCTTGTATCATGCCCCCTCTTATCCCCTTGCCCCTATTTTCCTGTAGGTTAAGATAAAAAATTGAGTGTGTAAGTTATACCCTCCTTAACCCAAATTCAATCAGAGTAATGGTGACTCATTCCCTTTCACCTTACTGCTCTTTCCCTCCATTGTAACAGTTTTCTCTGGCCTCTTTTATATGAAATAATTTATGCTAATCTATCTCTCCCTTTCTCCTCCCAATATATTCCTCTGTCACCTCTTAATTTTATTTTTTAGATATTTTTCCTTCATATTCAACTCATCCTGTGCCTTCTGTCTATGAATACATGTACATACATATGTGCACCCTCACATATATATTTATACACACCTGCACTCTCCTATACATATGTATATGTATTTATACATACATATATATACACATATATATTCCCTTCAACTAACATCACACTGAGATAAGTCTCATGAGTTATAACAATAACATATAAATATAACAGAATATATATCTATATAATATAAAAATAAAAATATATAAATATGTTTATAATTTTCCATGTAGGAATGTAAATAGTTAAATTTTAGTAAGTTACTTATGATTTCTTTTTCCTGTTTACCTTCTCATGTGTCCCTTGCTTCTTATGTTTGAAAGTAAAATTCTCTGTTCAGCTCTGGTTTTTTTCATCAAGAATGCTTGATAGTCTTCTATTTCATTGAATGACCATATTTTCCCCTGAAGCATTATACTCACTTTTTTTGGGTAGGTGATGCTTGGTTTTAATTCTACCTCCTTTGACCTCCAGTATATCATATACCAAGCCCTGTGATCCCTTAGTGTAGAAGCTGCTAGGTATTGTGTTATCCTGATTGTGTTTCCACAGTACTCAAGTTGTGTGTTCCTGTCAGCTTATAACATTTTCTCCTTGACCTGGGAACTCTGGAATTTGGCTATAATATTGCTAGGTGTTTACTTTTGTGGATCTTTTTCAAGAGGTAATTGTTGAATTCTATCAATTTCTATTTTGCTCTCTGTTTCTAGAATATAAGTCCAATTTTGCTTGATAATTTCTTGAAAGATGATGTCTAGGCTCTCTTTTTGATTATGGATTTCAGGTAGTCCAATAATTTTTAAATTATCTCTTCTGGATCTTTCCAATGAGATTTTTTTCCATCTTGACTTCTACTTTTTAATTTCTTTGGATCTGTTTTATAATATTTATATTTCTCATACAGTTATCAGCTTCTACTTGTTCCAGTCTAATTTTGAAGGAATTATTCTCTTCATTGAGTTTTTGAAATTCCTTTTCCATTTGGCAAAGTCAGCTTTTTAAGGCATCCTTCTCCTCATTGGCTCTTTGGGCCTTTTTTGCCATTTGTGTTAGTCGATTTTTAGCTATTTTTTCAGTATTTTCTTTACTATTTTGGGGGGTTATACTTTAGCAGGCTGTTCACTTTTATTTTCATTATTTTCTTGCATTGTTCTCATTTCTCTTCCCAATTTTTCCTCCACTTCTCTTACTTGATTTTAAAAATCCTTCTTGAGCTCCTCCATGGGCTGTACCCAGTTCATGTTTTCTTGGAAATTTTTGGTGCAGGTGTGTGACTTTATTGTCTTCCTCCCATTCCATGCTTTGATCCTTTTTGTCCACAAAAAAGGATTCTATGGTCTATTTTGCTTCCTCTGCTTGCTTATATAGCCAAACAATTATTTGACTTCTGAGCTCTTTGTCATGATAGAACTCTGCTTCCAGATTGTAGAGAGTTATATCCCAAATTGCTGGGCTTTTCACAGATGCTTGAGCTATTATGCAGGTGCCCTCTATGCAGCCCCCAGAAGCTCTGGCACACTGTCCACAAACCCCAGGACTACCACCAAAGACAGATCCAGATCCAAACAGTTTAAAGAAGAGCAGTTACCCTCTGAATGGTTGCTTGATTCCCCTAAGATCTATGGGCCAGGACCTCTGGAGCCAACCACATGGCAGCAGCTGCAGCCACCTTGCATCTGACACTTGTAGTCCCAGGTCAGGAGCTGGACTGCCCTATTTACCACCCAGTTCCAACCGAGTTCCTGAATGACCTTTTACATTCTTGTTGGTGTTTATAGGTTGAGAAGTCTGGAAATCACCACAGCCGCTGGTGATTCCCTCTTCTGAAATCTCTTCTGGACACCTCTGATCAGGGTCCACTCTGTGGCCAGAACCTCAATGCTCTAGTTGGACTATGCTCAACTCCCAGCCTGGTATGATAGAACTTTTCTATCAGCCTGCCAGGTTGCCTTTAGGGGAAGATTTGTTTCTCTCTGTCACTTTGTGGCTTCTTAAGCTCTAAAAAATTTTTAGAGTCATTTTTTTTTCATGTATTGGAGGTGCTAGGAACTGGAGCCTCACAGATGTCCTCTTTTTAATCCACTATCTTGGCTCTGTTCCTCAAAGTTGTTCTTAAAACAATGTTCTTAGTACTCTTTATAATATTTTCTTGGTTCTGTTCATATTGCTCTTCATTGTTTTGTGCAAGTCTATCCATATTTTTTAAGATCATCCAGTTCATCATTTCTTATGGCACAGTAGCATTCCATCACTAGCACACTTTAAACCACTGTCCACAAGTCAGTTTAATGAATCGCTAATTCCTAGTGATAGTCCTGAATTGCACTTTTTCTAATGTTATTATCTCAAGCTCCCTCTGATTGATTTACTACTACTAAATGATACCCTGAATTCCATTTATCTACTTAATAGTATTCATATTTTAAACAAGTATATTTACTAATAAGATATGTAATAGCAAAAATAAAAGTATGTACCATAAAGATATTGGGGTCATATTATCCCTAATACTGCCTCAGTTTCTGAAGAGAGTTGACACATACATAATTCAGTTTAATAAATCAGTGCTGAGCTATCTTCAAAACTTGGATATATGTATTCTAGGAACTTTACAAATGCATAATTCTGAATCTCCATATTTGAAATGGAAAACAAATAATACAGAAGAAAAAAAAAACAACCATGTCCTATTTTCCTTGGGTCACATATTGGCCTTAAAGAGATGGAGAGAAAAATGTTTGTTTTTTCCACTTACATTATTTCTCACCAGATATATCAATGGAGGGATCAAACTAAGAAAGAGCAGCTGAAGAGGAGATATCACTTAGTATTTTATTGCTAGCACTTCTAGGAGTCTCTAGTTTTTTTTTTCTACCCAGTAAACTGGAAAACAGCAACAACAATCAAATTTAAAAATAGCTTTTAACCACATTGATAATAGAAAAGTACCAGTTACTGAGTACTTTGTACACAAGGCACATTTGTAATACATCATCATCATCATCACTCTCCATGAAGCAGGATAACTCTTCCATATTCTGATTAGCCTCAGAGGCATTCTCTGTATGTGCCTAACACCTACTATAAGAGAAGAGGAATTTTTTTTATGCAAAGCATTAAAATATGTGGTCACAGAGTAAAGACACTATGAAATAAAATAGTGTGAAATTGATAAATAAGATAGCACCAAAATCTGACAGTCAGTCTTGATAGTTTAAATTATACTTGTTACTTAAAACAGAAAAAAACATACTTCAGAAAAGCCAAGATAGGAGATCACTTCAAAAAAGATTGCATAACATTATGTAATTCTGTAGAAATGTCACAGAGCACTAAGGAAGAGTCATTTGATTTGAAAATTAATAAGACATTACTGACCTTTGAGAAAGGAGTTTTAGTATATATAGGGAAGGAAGCCAGATGATAGGAGGCTAAGGAGAATGTGTGCTGAAAAGTAGCAGCTGTACATGAAGATTATTGTAAAATTGATTCTGCTGCAAAATTGAGAAGAAAATTGGCAGTATAGGTATTTTCAGGAAGTAGGAGAGGAGCTTTAAAAAACTGTAAAAAACTATACATTTTTTTTTTAGGCAGAAGGAAAAAGAGTAGTGGAGAGGAAAGTGGAGATGATGCATGAAAGAAATGGGATAGTTGAAGAAACAAGGTCCTGGAAGGGTTTATGAGATAGCATGAAACTGAAGCTCTATCTCTAACTATGAGTCAATGGATATAGTTCATCCTCTGATGTAAGAAAGAATGGAAGAGAATATTTACAGAAACTCAAATAGCCTTTTTTTCTGTGGAAGAACCTAACTAAGTAACCTCTTGTAAAATTGTTTGATGTCAATAAAACAAAGAGGTGAAGCTTTTAGGAGAGAATGAAAAAGAATTTTTAGAGCAATCTGTGGAGTGATATAAAGAATCAGAAAGTACAGAAGGAAAGGAATGCTGGAAAAGAGTGAGGTTCTGTCATATCTATCCTCGAGAGAGTAAATGTTTGGGATTTCTCCAGTGAGCTGCTAATAACTAGAAGCAGAGGAAGAGGTATGTATTTTTTAAATTACTTATAGCTGAGAATTAATGGGCTAGCAATAGTGGGTAAAGCTTGTCAATAACTGACCTGGATGAACATGCAATTAAGAGTGAGTAGAAAAACAAGTTAAGTGGTGCAGAGGATAGAATGCTGGGCCTGGAGCAGGAAGACCTGAGTTCAAATCAGGCCTCAGACACTTACTAATTGTAAGTACCCTGGGCAAATCACTTAACCACATTTGCCTTAGTTTGTTCATCTGCAAAATGAGTAGGAGAAGGAAATGGAAAAAAAACACTCCAATATCTTTACCAAGAATTCCCCAAATGGGGTCACAAAGATGTGGACATGACTCAAACTACTACACAACAAAATAACTTATAATAACAGAAAAATAACAAAACAAATAGCAATATAACAATAACAAAAATAGCAGTAACAAAGAAAGAGTTGAAAGGCTATTCTGGAGGTAGAGCCAAGTTAAGGAAGGACTTCAGCTCAGTTTTCCTCTGTTCTCTCCAAATATCTCTAAAGAATGAATCTAAATAAATTTTAGAGCAAAAGACCTAATAAAAAGATGCAGTGAAATGATATTGAAGCCAAAGACCATTTAGAAGTTTGGCAAGAAAGCTATATTACACTAGAGTAAGAGAGGATTGCAATCTAGTGAAGGATGCATCAGAGCAGACTGGCCCTCAGCAAACCAAAAGTAGACATCAGAGTAACTGAATCAGTGGCAACAGTGGTGGTTTCCAGACCTCTCAGCCCATAGCCAATAAGGGAATCAGACAATGGGTCAAAAGGATATTTAAAAGGGCACCTTTGATGGCACAAGGAACAGGAATATCTTACATGGATTATATTTGGATCTGGGTCTTACTATTAGGTTTAGTCCCAGTGCAAGGAGGAGCAGCAGCACAACAGAGTTTTCAGTAGCAGAAGAGGAAGAACATTTGTCACATTTTCAGGGTTGAAAAGAGTATTTGTGGTTGCTCAGAAATGAGGGCACAGTATAGAGAAGTAGTAAATACACCTTTCCCTGGATAATAGCATCTTGGAAGAAACAAAAGCTTACAAGTTTCCTGAATTACCTCTGAAAACAGCTGCACATAATAAACCTGAAGCTTGGGACACTGAGACGTCCACCCTAAAAGCAGAGTCTCACTTTAGCATAGAGTTAAAAATCAAAAATAGGCTGGGAAATTAGGAAACAACAGGAAAAAAAATTATAACCATCTTAAGTTACTAAAGTGACAAGTAAGATAAAAACGCACTCAGAAGAAGAGAGGAAAGTAAAAATCCATCTATCCAAAGTAGGAAAGAAAAATATAAATTGGTCTCAGGACATGGAAGAGCTCAAAAAGGATTTTAAAATCAAAGAGAGGTAGAGAAAAAATTTCAAATAGAAATGAGGGTGATGCAAAAAACTAATGAGGAAAAGGAGCAACCAACTAGGTAACAATGCACAAAAAATACTGAAGAAAAGAAAATCTTTAAAAAACATAGCAGGCCAAGTGATAAATGAGGCACAAAAATCCAGTGGGAAGAAGAATGCCTTGAAAACCAGAATTGGCCAAATGGAAAAGGAGGTACAAAAGCTGGCTAAACAAAAATTCCTTAAATTTAGAAGTGATTGGACTATTAAACTGAGAAGAAACATTAGCTGCATAAGCATTTCCAGGGAGTACAAAGGGATGGAATCTTTTCCCTTAAGCTGCAAAAATCTATAGATACTTGTACCCAGAAGGAAAAATGTAGTGGAGGGGGAAAGGGTGATGATGCATGAAAGACATTCAACAGTTTAAGGAAAAGATATTGAAGGCATCAGGACAGAATAGCATGAAAATGAAGATCTAGCTCTAACAATGATTCAAGTGATATACTTCTTCCTCTGATATAAGAAATAATGGAGAGGGGCGGAGTCAAGATGGCTGAGTAGAAGCAGGAAATCCTGGAGCTCTTGCTTCTACCTTCCCCAATCCATGTAAAATGGGGACTCTAAACAAACTTTGGAGCTGCAGAACCCACAAAATGACACAGAGAAGCTAACCTCCCACTGAGGACTGCCCGGAAGGCCTGTAGGAATAAGCCAGAGCAGCGCTGTAGGAGCTAAGCCCAGCCCCACTCCAAGTTGTTAGCCCTCCGGCAGGCCTGACCAGCCACTGCCTGGAAGGACTCCCAATCAGCAGCACCTGTGGCCATTTCCACATTTATCAACACATAGATGCAAAGGACAAAGTGAGAGGTGAGTTCAGTCTGGACTTCGGGACCCAGTAAGTGGGAGTGCATGGCTTTTGCCCCCAGGGTGAGAAGCCATGGGCACAGCCAGGCAGTGCCACAAGGCAGATTCAGCTCCTGGCCTGCAGAGTATAGGGGGACCAAGCACCAGTCTAAGGGGTAATCGCTCTTGCTTTAACTTGCTTGGATCTGGATAGGGGTCTAAGGTAGAGGTCCTGGGGCATGTGGAGATCTCAAAGAGGGCACCAATCTAATACCTCTGGCAGCTGAGAAAACCCCAGCATTTGGGATGAAAGTTCCTCTTTCTGGTGGCAGAGTCCTACTGTGGCAAAAAGCCTGGGGGTCAAGTGACTGAGGGGCGACATGACCAGGCAAAGGAAACAAAGCAGACAGAAGATTCCAATATTAGACTCCTATTTTGGGGACAAAAAGGAGCAAAGCATGGAACAGGAGGAAGACAGTGAAGTCAGAACTCCTGCACCAAAAGCTTCAAAGAAAAATAAAAGCTGGTTACAATCCATAGGAGACCTTAAGAAGCAGATAAGAGAAGTGGAGGAAAAACTGGGAAGAGAAATGAGAACAATGCAAGAAAATTATGAAATCAGAGTAAACATCCTGACTGAAGAAAATAACACCTTAAAAAACACACTAACTCAAATGGCAAAAGAAGGCTCAAAAAGGCAATGAAGAGAAGAATGCCTTAAAAAGCCGAATTTGCCAGTTGGAAAAAGAATCTCAAAAGCTCACTGAGGAGAATCATTGCTTCAGAATTAGATTGGAGCAAATGGAAAGTAATGCCTTTATTAGAAATCAAGATACTCTTAAAGAGATCCAAACAAATGACAGAATAGAAGGCAATGTGAAATATCTCATGGGAAAAAAAAGATTGATCTGGAAAACAGATAGGGGAGAGATAATTTAAAATTTATTGAACTACCTGAAAGCCATTATCAAAGTAAGAACTTAAATCATCCTCCAGGAAGTTCTCAAAGAAAACTGCCCTGATGTTTTAGAACTGGAGGGCAAAATACAGGTTGAAAAATCCACTGATCACCTCCTGAAAAAGATCCCAAAAGGAAAATTCCTAGGAACACTATACCCAGGGCCCAGAATTCCCAGGTTAAGGAGAGAATATTACAAGCAGCCAGGAAGAAAAAATTTGGAATGTGATATTCCAGAGGTCAAAGGAGCTGGAATTAAAACGAAGAGTCACCTACCCAACAAAACTGAGTTTCATGTTTCAGGGAAAAATATGGTTATTCAGTGAAATAGAGGACTTTCAAGCCTTCTTGCTGAAAAGACCAGAGTTGAATAGACAACTTAACATTCAGCTACAAGAAGCAAGAGAAGTATGAGAAGGTAAACAGGGAAAAGAAATCATAAGGAACTTATCAAAGTTGAACTATTAACATTCCTAAATGGAAAAAAAAATAATTGTAACTTATGAAACTTTTCTCAATAGTTGAATGGAATAGAAATATATGTGTGTCTATATATCAGGTTATATGGGCATATGAATACATAAGTGAATGTGTATATATGTTTACAAGTATACATAGACAGAGGGCACAGGACCAATTTAACAGGAAGGAATGATAACTTCAAAGGTGAAATTAAGAGGTGAGAGAGGAACATAATGAGAGGAGATGGGGAGAAACAGAATGGGGTAAACTATCTCATAAAGAAGAGGCAAGGTTAAATGATTACAATGGAGGGGAAGAATAGGAAGGCAAAAGAGAATGGGTCAAAATTATTCCCATTGAATTTGGCTTGAGGAGGGAATGAAATGCACACTAAATAGGGTATCACCCTCCAGGAGTATAGGGTGTGGCAGAGGATAAGAGGGGGAATGATGGAAGGGAGGGCAGGCTGAGGGGGAGGGAAGTTGGAAGCACCCACTTTTGAAAAGGGACAGGATCAAAGTAGAGAGTAGATCAAGTGGGAAGTGGGATAGGAGGGAGGGAAATGTAGTCAATCTTTTACAATATATCTACTATGTTATTGTTTTGTATTAGCCACACATATACCACCTATACCGAACTACTTATCTTTACAGTAATGGTGGGTGACAAGGGAGGAAGGGAATGAATCTGGAATTTAAAGTTTTAAAATCAATTATATATATATATATATGCATATATATATATATATATACACACACACACACATACATACTATTATTAATACTATTTTATTTGTAATTGGGAAATAAGACATACAGGCCCTGGGGCATAGAGATCCACCATGCCCTACTGGAAAAGTCAAAAGGGGTTTTGGAAAAAATATCGGAGAGAGTACATTGGAGGAGGGGATATCCTGTGGGACTGCTATTTTGGGGCAGTGGGTAGGGGAAAAATGGGGAGAAAATTTGTAACTCAAAATCTGGCAGAAATGAATGATGTAAATCAGAAGTTAATAAAGCATTTGAAAAAAAAAGGAAGAAATAATGGAAGAAAATTTTTACCAAAACTCAAACAATCTTTGGTGTGGAAGAACCTAGCTAAGTTAGCTCTTGTCATTTTATATACGCAACTTAGCTATTGATATAGAGATTGATACTAGAACCACTATCCCAAAATTTTGCTCTTTTAACGGTACTTGCAGTTTCAAAATTAGTCATACTTTTTTTCTCTTTGGTATATGCATAAAAATAATTCTCCTTATTTTCCCAAATATAGGAATTAATTTACTCATTTTTACTCTCTCTCAAGCATCTTCTAAGAATTGCAGTCTCTCTGTCTCTCTGTCTCTCTCTCTCTCTGTCTCTCTCTTTCTCTCTCTCTCTGTCTTTCTCTCTCTCTCACTTTCTCTTCCCCCCAAGATTCTCTTCTCTTTCATTTAATGATACAGTAACAATATCCACAATCTCTGTGGGGGGTTATTTATTTTTAGGTTTCACATAGGTTGTTGGATGTATGACCTGGAATTGAGATTGGCTGGTCAAGGAATGAGAATGACAAATAACAAATGATGAATCCATGTCCTCATTCTCAATCTCATAATGTTAATTTTAGCTATGCCACATCACAGTTTCAATAACCTTCAGTTCTTGCCTTTATTAAGAAATATGAATACCTTAATTTCACATTTATGACATTTAATAATACGGTTCCAGCCTACCTTTTCAACTTTATTCCAATTATACACAACTACTTTTTTGCTGGTATTTAGAATTCCATGTGTGTTTTTACTAAGGCTCTCTCCTACATCTGCAATGCACTTTCATCTTGGCTTCATATCCTAGAAACAATAGTTTCCCTCAAGGTTCAGCCCTTGTGCCAACTCTTATGTAAAGCTTATGTTATAGCATAACAGATAAAGTACTAGAACAGGAGTTAGGAAGATTCTTCTTGCTGAGTTCAAATTTGGCCTTATACAGTTACTAGCTGTGTGACTCTTGGCAAGTCACTTAATTCTGTTTGTCTCAGTTTCTTCATCTGTAAAATTAACTCAAGATAAAAGTGGCAAACCACACCAGTATCTTAGTCAAGAAAACATCAAATATGATAAGGAAGAGTTGTACACAACTGAGCAACAATAACAAACAGTTTTTAGTTCCTTCTCTCCTTATGCAAACAGATCCTAATACATATGATAATTCACAGAAAAGGAGCACCAATAATAAAGAAGATCAAAATATTCAAATTTATCTTCCATCTTGTTAGCCTTTAGACATAGGACTCTCAGTAAATGCTTATGTAGGTTTGGTAGAAACATAGAAGAAACAGTCCAGCAGTTATTTGGGTTGTCTCAAGAAGGTTCCCAGAAGGATACAGATAAAGGTCACATAGCAAGAGAAAATATGGATGAGTTATAATCTATACCTCTTAGAGAGAATGTCATATGTAATCAAAGAGTAATTGAAACACCAAGGTAAACATAATATACAGTTGCCATTTTTCTTTTTTGCTAAGCTCTACTTTCAATCTTCAGTGTTCTGCCACCATCTTTCCAACTACCTTGGGTTATGTGCATCCAGACACTGATGGACCTGGGACACAATGCCATCTCAAGGTACCAGAGAAGACTATGTTCTCACAGTATTTTGCTCTTAAAAGTTCAGCAAGTAAGTTCAGGGCCTCCTGTTGAAGCTGCTTTGGGCTTGCACACTTGAAACTATGAGGCTTAGAAGCTACTCCCAGAGAGATTTCAAAAGTTTCCATTTTGTCTCAAGAAGTTTCTGGGTTGGAAAAGCTACTAGAAATCTAGCTCTGTTACAGACACTCCAGCACACCAGGAACTGATCTAGCTGCATTAGTACTTACAGCTATGATCTTAGGACAATCCACTTACCCACCCACTTCCCCACCATCACTATGAGAAATTCTTTTGCACTGCTGTTTTCTGAGAAAGGCCAATAATTTTCAGTTTGCTTTTTAAATTTTAGGTCTATTCTGAAGAATGTTTCATTTGGTTGGAATCCCTTTCTCTAGACAAGCATCTTAAACCCTCCCAAGTAGGAGGATAAAATAGTACTTAATTATAAAAAGGCATGTCACAGGGGGATGCCATTCATAGTAGGAACAGAACCTCTGGAGGGTGCAATTGAATTGTTTGCTCCATTTTCTAAACTCACAAGCTTTTCTCGGCAAAAGAGAAGTTTAGCTAGAGGCATATTCATTACTATTTATTGAATTTCTTGACTTTCTCTTATATGTGGTACTGATTCCATTCATGCTTGGTTGAGGCAAGACTGGATATTGCAGTTGTGTTTCAATCTATCTATTGATAGTGTACTAACACTGGCTGTGGAAATTTTAAAATTACCTCAATGCCTTACTTTAATGTGTTTTCTTCTTCCCCCCTCCCTCTCTTTCACACACACACACACACACACACACACACACACACACATACACACACACAGAGTTTTTGATAAAGAAAAAATGTGAACTCCCATCTGCTTAGAGCAAACCAAGGCTGGACCAGATGTGACCTGTAATTTGCTGAATAGGAAACAAACACAAGGAATGCTGTCTACCATCTGTTGATGCAAAAAAAGCAGCAGGGCAGTCCTGGCATTTCAACAGAGCTCCCCCATTGGGAAATTGAGAGGGAAACTCATTTGTTTCATTTTTTCCCCTCTCCTGACCTGACAGTGCCTTTGCTCAAGGGCCATCATGATACCAAGCAGTGACAGCTTACATCTAAATGCTTCAGTTCAGGAAATAAGTGCTTTTTACTTTTCTTTCTTAAACACAAAGTTGACTCCTGCCAATGGGGTAAATTGTGGCTGTCTATTACCAGTTGCACATCTATGAAGTAGGAACGACAAGGAATACATGATCTTTAACTCCCTGAGCCTTCTCAAGTCTCCAAGTCTTATTTCTTATTTTGAATGTCACATAAAAGGCTCCTGGTATAAGCTGTAGGCAATGTAGTATGTGCTTGCAGTAAATGTAAACAATAAGCAGTAGCTTCTATGTTACAGCAAGCCCTGGATTTACATGACCAGAGAACATCTGGTTCACATTTTTAGTTAGGGATGAATGGAATATAGCAGTTGGCCTCCTAGGTTACTGACATTAACTCAGAGTTGTCTGTACTTTTTCCATGTATAGACTACATAGTGCTGAAGTCACTTATAATCCTAAATTTGGGAATTCATTGATTTTGTTTTACCTTGTCATATGAGTTGCATCTTTTCTGTTTTAATTTGGTAGACTCCGGGATAACAAATTATCATCTTCTACCTGTGATATGAAAAAAAAAACCCTCAAATTCATTCAATTAGCATTTATCAAGCACTTATTATATGACCTAAACTGTGCTAAATTGACCTATTATATGACCTTAACTGTGCTAAATATAAATAACACTGATTGGTTTGAGCCCCAGGGAACATGTTGCCCCACCTGAGATAAACTTATCACTTGAAATCTCATCTTCATGTTGTTTGACTAAATTTTTGATATTCAGTACCTTCTCAACTACTCAGTGTCCTCTTCCCTCTAATTAGATGACTGAGGGGTGGAACACTAAATTCTACCCAAAGCTTTACTTTATAGGGGGTTCTGAATTTTTAGAAATTTCCAGGTAACTCTCCACTTTACATCAACAACTCTGCATGAGTTGAACTTCCTGCAATTTCATACCCTCCTATTCCCCACAGACAACAGATATTCAGGATATCACAGGGCCTACATGGAAAGTCTTTCTGGTTTGAAGATATCAATAGAACATGTAGAGTAGGTGTTTGCCCTTTGAAATTATCCTCAGGCCATAATGATGTACATGAATAAAATCTTAGAGAAGGGTGTTACATATAAAAAATGTTTGCTACATATCAAATACTGTTTCCTTAAAAAAGGCTTATTTTCATGCATTCTGCTGTATTTTGGAACACTGTATTTTTCTGAAAGATATGCTATCCTTCCATGAAATTTTACCTGAATTGATGCATTTTATGTTTGTATAATTTTTGTGTGTGGGTAAACCATGCCTGCATGTGTATAATATTAATGTATATGTACACACATGTGGGTATACCATGCTTGTATGTGTGTAACATTGGTGTATATGTACACAAATGCTCATGTGTATTATACATATAAACATATATGCATACACATGCATGCATGCACCACTATGTTCATATATTTATGTGAATGTATGTGTAGATACATGTAGATACATATGGCAAATGAATATACTGTGTGTATCTATATCTATCTATATTTATACAGATAGATTTAGACATGTATCTATATATCAGCATCTATATATCTTCATAAATGTTCTTTAAACCAATTAGTATGGTTTGTTAGTTGGGTACAAATTGTAGCCAAGCCTTCCATCCTCCTATTTTCTTTCTCTGAAACTGACTTCTTTCCTAATTGACTGGAGTGTTCCAACCCTTCCTTTCAATTATTCAGAAACCACATTTTAAATATCTGTAGTAGATTCTGGTAACTATGGAGTTTGGGGGTCTGTGAAGACTACTTACCCACATTGTTATTGTACAATATTTCCTTAACCAAGTTCATTTCAAAAAATAAAGTATAGGGAAGCTAGGTGGCACAGTGGATATAGCACCAGCCCCAGAGTCAAGAAGAATTGTGTTCAAGTTTTGCCTCAGATACATATTAGCTGTGTGATCCTAGAAGTCAATTAATCCTGATTACCTCAAAAAAAAAATCCAGATCTAATTACTTCCTGAATAAGAACTAGGAAAAAACTTTCAATAAAGCTGCAATTAAAACACTATCAGAAGTCAATTCATATGTGACAAAATATTCCTATATCTTTGAGAAAGGTAGCAGAAAGGATGAGCACCTTGATGTGTAGGAAATAGACAGTAATTATTATAATATGAAAAGAAACCTAACTAAAACCTCTTAGTTGGTAGAGGAGTAGTAAGTTATAAAAAAATGTTCATTTTAAGTTGTGACTGCAGAATTTCAAGAATTTAACTAAATTGGTCACATTTGACCTTTTATTTTTTGAGGATGATGCTGATAGCTCAATATCCCAAACACAATGTTATGGCATCAGAAATTTATTAAAGATTAATCTTTTTTTTTCCTTTTTGTTCCTGCCCTATTTGTACATGAAAACACAGTGATCCGTCATGAATGAGTGTGCTGTCAAGAAAAGTTTTGCAGAGTCAGGGGCCATTCCAAATGGGAATTAATAGGAAGCTAAAATCATCTTTTCATATTCTCAACCTTCATAAAATATGGCAATCTATCTTTAGGTGGGGCTGTGAATCAATTAAGCATGAATGATGAATATGAGTGCGGAATGTGACCTTAACAAGTTGCCTTGTCTCTTCCTTGATGTTTCCATCTGTTTTGTGCTAAGAATGTGCAGATAATGCAGCAAGGAGACAGGTATGCTCTTGGAGGGAATCGCTATTATGGGTCACTCTCTTCTTGGACCTGATAACTTTAATCCAAGTTGCCTGGGAGGTAAGAACTCATAAAATACTTTAACTGAAACAAGTGAAAAAATACTCATAAACTCAAAGGTTAATCACTTCATCAGAAGAACAGATGAAGGAGACAGGGCAGTTTTATGTTTCTCAGGGTGGTACCCTGATTAATAATGTTGTGTGCGGCTTTTAAAAATCCTCCCTGCACTTTACTTTGATACCTAAAAGGATGAACAGAAAGACTCCAAAGGGAGGAACTGCTCCTATCCTACCTTTCATCCTATTGCCGGATGTTTAACTGGATTTATGGTGTAAAGCATAAATGTGGAGAGGATATTATTTTCTTTTGTTTTCCCCTACCTTATTACATTCTGATATCCTACACCAATATTTTATCTTTATGCATGTAAAAATACAATTCTGTTCATTTACATAGGCACCTGGTCAGTTATGCTATGTACTTGTCTTCATCAGAGAATTTATTGCAAGATGACAGAGAGATAACTTTATCATTTGTGTAATGATCCTTTGAGAATTAACAAATTAATACATAAGTGGATAGGAGACTTATGCTAATGTTACTACTGTTTATAAATTGACTGATGGATTTTATCTATGTACTCAGATACATGAATTTTAGATATATGTATATATAGAGAGGAATAATTATACAAAGGAATCTTTGTGAGTGAGATATTTTCATTATTTCCTAACTTCCAATATGTACATATTTATTTACTAATGCATTTAGGGCAATGGATTCTATGCTGGTGATTTAATTCATATATGGGATTCCCAGAGGGGAAACTCCTTTCATACTAAAGTTTGGAGGTTTGTAACTCAAGAATAAAACATGTTGCCCATTGTCACGGAGTTAGTATATGTCAGAGGAATGACTTGTTTCTCTGTCTAAGTTCTTTCCTCTAGTGATTTATATCCATGTTGCTTGACTTCATAATAAAACAAAAAAAAAAGTATATACCCTTGCCGATATAATAGACAAATTAGATCTAATTTTTTTATTCACAAGAGTAGAAAATTTACAAGAATAAAATAACTTTTAATTTTACTGAAGATAATTAAGTTTTCTAATAGGCCATCAGATTTGAGAAAGATTCTACATTATCATTTTTTTATTGACTATACCACCAAATGGATAAATCATTGTATCAGCAAGTATCCTAGCATACCCAAGGATGGCTGTTAGCACAGGTTCTTTCATCTGTTTTAATTCTAAAGGAAAGCAATTCAAAAGGGGTTAACAATCTTACTTTAATCAAACATATATATTATTCACTTAGTTCAGGGGAAAAAATCAGCACGCTGAACTCCAGAAAATGCAAACACAAATTACAAGCAACCGAGAAATCTATAGAAAATACCACATTTCAACTGACCAACAGACAGAACTCTTGCTGTGTGACCATTACATATATACAGTGTTAGTTACCAGAGAGAGAGAGAAGCACCAACATCTGGGTTTTCAAAATCAGGTGATCAACAGCTGCCCAGAGTCTCATCTTGCCAAATCACAGAAATCTTTCTATGAGTTAGCTTCAAAGCAAAATCTCACCTCAGGGTATATATAGTCTTCTCCAGGTTCAGAGAATGTCACAATATTCATGACCCACTGCCTAATTACAAAGTAACAAAAGTTACTCGCTTTCCTGAAAATCAAGCCTCCCTTAATCAAGGTTTTCTTACTGGTCTCCAAATGAGACCTTTGAAGGGGTAGGGAAGGTCTGCAAATTCCCTTACCATTACAATTATGCATACTAGTTGTTGGTATAATTTTTTTTCTCAGATGTAGTCTATCACCATACATGTGGACAGAACCATGAAGAAGCATAACTAAAGAAAAAAAAGTCAAAGGAGATAGTTACACATTTTCGTAATATTTGTCATATATGTAATTAAGTATACACTAAATGAAACAGTAACATGATATTTCAGCATTGAGAAATGAAGGGAATGGAGGAGGAGAACAGGGGTGGTGAGTAGGTGTGTGAATATGTGCCTGTGTTTGCATTTCAAATATGTGATCCTGATAATAAATATTTGAGTGTTGGTGATCCTGAATATATTGAGATAAATTATTTACGATGTCTTCTTGAATTATGGAGTGATAATAAAAAAAAAACCCTGTTATACCAAAGATAGTTTCACCTTTTAAAGGATTTTTCTCATTACAACCCTCCAAGGTAGTAAGTTTGGGGCACCTCAATATTACACGCAGAGAAACTGAGGTCCAATAAATTTTAACTACTTGATCTTTATCAGAAAGCTGATGTTTCTAGCATAGAATAATACTGTGTATTCATTCACAGATATTCTGGCTCTAAGAACATTGCTGTGTCTTGCCTCTAAAACTTGTTGGCTGTGTGACTCTGAAAAGTTTACTTTGCTTCTCAGTGACCCAGGAAGCTTTCTAAAACCATAAATGGAAGAATAGATGCCAGTGGGCAATAGAGGAAGTTCCTTACCAAAGGCAAATTATCTCTAGAAAATTACATATTTTATAATATATCTATATGTCTCTACCTATATTCACCTCTATTTAATCTATGAAGAGGTTAGGACCTATGATTTCATTAGCATAATAAGCTCCCACATGAGAAAACTCATTCTATCAAAGAAGGTTGGAGCGTTTTAATGCAATTTATAGTGTTAGAAAGGTGCTTAGAGCGTCTAAAGGTTAAGCAATTTGCCCATATCACATAGCCAGTATATGTTCAGTGCTGAAAATTTCATTTCAGCCTCTTCTGTCTCCACAGATAGCCCTCTGAAAACTACTATGTATGTTTACATATAGGCATAAGTATTGTATATGAATGAATACACACAACTTTAAGCATCTATTATACATGCATGTATTTAGAGGTGTGTGTTGGTGTATATCATATATCTTATAGCTATATACATATGCATATACATATATATAAAGCCAGTAACTCAAAGTCCATTTGCATAAGGTTTTCATTGGTTGAAAATGATTATTCAATGCTCCATGCCTGTTTGGGGGGTAGAACTGGTAAGAATTTGGGACACAGATATTAGTTTTCAGGTTTACCATTTCAAGAGAAAAAAAGGATATAATTCCAATATTTCTTCAGAGAGATTTCCCTAAAGAGGAAAGAAGCACACCAGGAAAATGCCAACATGTAGAGGAACCAACACCTCAACTATATCCCTATTCTCAAAGACAACCCTTCCCCCCTCACTCCAAAGATAATCCCCCTTTATGTAATTTATAGTGTTAGAAAGGTGGTCAGCACTCCGAACTTCAGAATATACAGACAGAATTATCAAGACAAAAACAGATCAAGTAGACAGATTTCCAATCTGTCCAACCATTACATCCATACCAAACAACATCTGGGTTTCAAAGCAGGGGGCTCTGGACAACGGCTTTCCAGAGTTTCATCTGATTAAATTACAGAATACTTCTCAAGGTGAGCCCCAAAACAAAGCTACACATCAGGGCTTATATAACCTTCTCCTGGCTCAGAGAATGTAACAACCTTATTGACTCACTGGTCAATCAAGAAGTAGCTACTGAAAAACAAACCTCCCACCCCAGGCTCCAGGTGCACTTTAGCCTAGGGGCAGGAAAGATCTTTAAAATTTACATTCCCATTACACCTGAGTGGCAGTCCAAGGGCAAGGAGCTGCACTAACATAGCAGAATTTGTGTCCACAGTGAAGGGGAGACCCTCCTCATAGTTCCAGGGGGAAAAAAAAGAGTGCTTATGGTTTCTCACAGACTAGACCACAGACCAAAAATGTAGTAAACAACTATTTTTAGATCATATCAACTTGGAGGAACTTAAAACTTGCAATTCCCTGGCAGTATCTCTGAAAATACCTAAACAAAACCCCTGAAGATTGGGACAGCATGCACTTAACTATGGAAGAAGAGCCCTACTTTAACAAAGAGTTAAAAGTTAAGTAATAGGCTGGAGAAATGAGCAAACAACAGAAAAAAGCTTTCTGACTAGAGAAAGTTACTTAGGTGAAAAGGAAGATCAAAACACACACTCAGAAGATGATAACAAAGTCAAAGCTCCTACATATAGAGTCTCCAAGAAAATTTGGGATTGGTTTCAGGTTGTGGAAGAGATGAAAAGGGATTTTGAATATTGAGTAAGAGAGGTAAAGGGAAAAATGGGAGGAGAAATGGAGCGATACAGGAAAATCATGAGAAATGAGTCATCATCTTGCTGAAGGAGACACAAAAATATTGAAGAAAACAACACCTTAAAAATAGCCAAGGTCAAATGGTAAAAAAGGTCCAAAAAGGCAATGAAAAAAATTTAAAAAGCAGATTTGGCCAAATGGAAGAGGAAGTCCAGAAGCTCACTGAAGAAAACAAAACCTTAAAAATAAGAATTGAGCAAACAGAAGCTAATTACTTTATGCAAAATAAAGATACAATAAAACAAAAACCAAACAATGAAAAAATGGACGACAATATGAAATATCTTACTGGAAAAACAACTGACCTGGAAAATAGATCTAGGAGAGGTAATTTACAATTATTGGACTACCTGATATCCTTGATTTAAAAAAAAAGTACCTAGACATCATCTTTCAAGATATTATCCAAAGGATGTGAATAGGCAGTTTTCAGATGAAGGAATTAAAGCTATCTATAATCATATGAAAAATAATGCTCAAAATCACTATTGATAAGTGAAATGCAAAGAAACAACTCTGAGGTACCACATCACACCTATAAGTTTGTCTATTATGACAGAAAAGGAAAATCATAAATATTGGAGATGTGGGAAAATTGGAACTTTAGTGCATTGGAGGTGGTATGAATTAATCCAAACATTCTGGAGAGCAATTTGGAACTATGCCCAAAGGGTTATAAAATTGTGTATACCCTTTGAACCAGCAGTAGCATTTCTAGGTCTGTACCCCAAAGAGATCATAGAAACGGGAAAAGAATGCACATAGACAAAAATATTTAGAGTAGTTCTTTCTGTGATGACAAAGAATTAGAAATTGAGGGGATGGACATTAATTGGAGCATGACTGAACAAGTTGTGGTATATGAATACAATAGAATACTGTTTATTCCATAACCAATGAAAAGCAGGCATATATTAGAAAAACTTGGAAAAATTTACATAAACTGATGCTGAAGTAAATGACAGCCAGGACAACACTGTACATAGTAACATCAACACTATGTGAGGATAAACTTTCTTAGACTTAGCTTTTCTCAGCAAATAAAATAATTTAGATAATTCCAAGGAACACATGGTGAAAAATGCTACCCATATCCAGAGAAATAACCATGGTGTTTGAATGCAGATTGAAGGACACTATTTTCCTTTTTGTTTTTATTTTCTCTTTTTTGTAGTTTTCCCTTTTGGTTCTAATTGTTCTTTCACAAAATGACTAATGTGGGAAAATGTTTGATATGATTGTAGAAGCATAGCCCATATCATATTGTATGTGGTTTGGGGGAGAGGGGAGTGGAGGAAGGGAAAAATTTTGAAATTCAATATCTTATGAAAGTGAATGTTGAAAACTAAAAATAAATTTAAAAAAATAAATAAAAAGAGAAATTATCCAGGCAAACTATTTTGATATTCTAGAACCACAGGGTAAAATAGAAATTGAAAGGACACACCAATCACCTTCTGAAGGAGATGAAAAAATGAAAACTCCCAGAAATATTATAGTAAAATTCCAGAGCTCCCAGGTCAAGGAGAAAGTATTGCAAGGAGACAGAAAGAAACACATCCCATAGTCAGAGTAACAAAAGATTCAGCAGGCTTTACATGAAAGGATAAGAACGATTAAAATATTATATTCCAGAGGGCAAAGGGACTTGGATTATAACCAGAAATCACCCACCCAAAAAAGTGAATGTAATCTTTCAGGGAGAAAACATGAATTTAATGAAATAGAGGAATTTCAAGAATTCTTGATGCAAAGACCAGAGGTGATTAGAACATTTTGCTTTATTTTTAATTAAAATTTTTGTTTGTTTTTAGTTTACATCTTTTATTTCCACAAAATTCTGAGTTACAAGTTTTTTCTTTGTCTTTCCCCTACCTACCACCCCAGAAGAGTGATCCCACTCTATACCCCCTCACCCCCAATCTGCTGTCTCCTATATCTTCCCCCACGACCCCTATGATTTTCCAGTAGGTCAAGATGGACCAATATACCCTACTGCCTGTATATCTTATTTCCCAATTACATGTAAAATAGTACTAATAATAGCACACACACACACACATATGTGTGTGTGTATTTATATATATATATATATATATATATATAATATTTGATTTGAAAACTTTAAATTCCAGATTCATTCCCTTCCTCCATTGTCACCCACCCTTTTTGGGAAGATAAGCAGTTCAGTATAGGTTGTACATGTGTAGCTAATGCAAAACATTAACATAGTAGATATGTTGTAAAAGAATGACTATATTTCCCTCCCCCATATCCCATTTCCCACTTGTTCTATTATCTACTTTGATCACATCCCTTTTCAAAAGTGGGTGCTTCCAACTTCCTTCCCCCCAATCTGCCATCCCTTCCATCGTCCTCCTCTCACCCCTTTCCTCCCCTACTATCCTGTAGGGTTATACCTTATTTAGTGTATATGTCTTTCCCTCCCTAAGCCAAGTTCAATGAGAATCAGGTTGACCCATTCCCTTTTGCCTTCCTGTTCTTCCCCTCCATTTTAACAGTTTTCCCTTGCCTCTTCAATGAAATAATTTACCCCATTCTGTCTCTCCACATCTCCTCTCATTATATTCCTCTCTCACCTCTCAATTTCACCTTTTAAGTACCATCCCTTTCTATTCAATTGGTCCTGTGGCCTCTGTCTTTGTATACCTGTATATATATATATACACACACACAAACACTCACATATGCATTCATACACCCATATACCCCCCTATATAGACATATATGCGTATGCACATATATATAAATGTATGTGTGTTTATATATGTATATACATTACATATGTATGTATGTATGTATGTATGTATGTATATACACAATACACCCATACAGTTATATTCCCTTCAACTAATTTCATATTGTGAAAAGTTTCATAAAATAAAATTATCATTTTTCCATGGAGGAATGTAAATAGCTCAACTTTGATAAATGCCTTATCATTTATTTTCCCTGTTTACCTTCTCATGCTTTTCTTGCTTCTTGTATCTGAATGTCCAATTATCTACTCAACTCTAGTTTTTTTCATAAGAATGCTTGAATTCCTCTATTTCATTGAATAACCATATTTATGATACTCAGTTTTGCCGGGTAGGTGATTCTTGGTTTTAATGCCAGCTCCTTTGACCTCCAGAAAATATTCCAAGCCCTTTGATACCTCAATGTAGAAGCTGACAGATCCTGTGTTATCCTGATTGTGTTTCCACAATACTCAAAATTGTTTCTTCTTGGCTTGCTTGTAATATTCTCTCCTTGATCTGGTAAATCTGGAACCTGGATATAATATTCCTAGGAGTTTTCTTTTTGGTATCTTTTTCAAGAGGTGATTGGTGAATTCTTTCATTTTCTATTTTGCCCTGTTGTTCTAAAGTATCAGGGTCATTTTTCCTTGAGAATTTCTTGAAGGATGATTTCTAGGTTCTTTTTTTGATCATGGCTTTCAGATAGTCTAATAATTTTAAGATAATCTCTTTTGGATCTATTTTCCAAATCAGTGGTTTTTCTAATGAGATATTTCACATTGCATTCTATTTTTTTCATTTGTTTGTATCTGAAAATTTGACTTTCAAGTAAAAGACTCAAGAGTAAAAAGTAAAGTAAAAAGTAAACAGGAAAATAAATAATATAAGACTTGATAATTTTGAAATCTTTGAATTCCTACATGTGAAGAATGCACTTTTAACTCAAATAACTTTCTCATTTTTAGGTCAGTTAGAAGGGATATATGTGTGTGTGTGTGTGTGTGTGTGTGTGTGTGTGTGTGTGGACAGAGGCAACAATTGTGAGTTGAATATGAAGGAATGATATCTTAAAAATAACATTAAGGAGTAAGAAGAATGTATTGGAAGAAAGGGAAGAGAACAGGCAGATTAAAGTAAATTATCTCCAGTGAAAGAGGCAAGAAAAAAATCTTTTACAATGGAAAGGAAGAAGGGGTGGTGCAGAAGACTAAATGAATCTTCTCTTATCAGAATTGTCTCAAGGAGAGAATAACACACTTTCTTATGGAAATCTATCTTAGCCTGCAAGAAAGTCAGAGGGAAGGGAAGCGATAAGGGATGTGAGGGTGTGTGATAAATGGGAGGAAAGATTGGGGGAGGTGGTATCCAGAAGCAAAATTTTTGAGGAGGGACAAGGTGTAAAGAGGCAGAGAATAGAATAAATGGGGGGAATAGGATGAAAAGAAACATATTTAGCACTAATAAGTGTGAAAATACTTTGTAGCAAGTTTCTCTGATAAAGGCCTCATTTCTCAGACATATAGAGAACTGTGTCAAATTCATAAAAATGAGAGTCATTCCACAACATATAAATGATCTAAAGATATCAACTATTTTCAGATAAAGTATTCAAAGGCCATAGATAATGGCCATATTAAAAATGCTCTTACTATTGATTTAAAAAATACAAATTTAAACAATTATGAGGTACTACTTCATACCTACTAAATTGGCTAATGGGAGAGAAAAGGAAAATGACAAATTTGTACTGGATTTTGGAAAAGTAGGACATTAATGCTCTGTTGTTGAAGTTGTGAACTGATTGAATTATTCTGTAGAGCAATTTGGAAGTATGGCCAAAGGGCTATAAAACTGTGCATACTCCTTTACTTCACAATGCTAATACTAGGTCTATATCCCCAAAAATATAAAAAGTGGGGAAATGACTTATATGTGTAAAAATATTTATATCAGCTCTTTTCTGGTGGCAAAGAACTGGAAATTAAGAGGATGCCCACCACTAGGGAATGGTTGAAAAGACTGTGTTATGTGATTGTGATGAAAAACTATTTTGCTGTAAGAAATGATGAGCAGGGTGTTCTCAGAAAAAAAAAAAAAAGAAAACCAAAAAGGCTTCCATAAGTGGATTCAAAGTGAAGTGTAATGTGTGCAGAGTAACATTATAAGATGATGAACTCAGCTATTCTGGGTAATACAATGATCCAAGACAGGTCTGAAAGATTCAGGATGAAAAAATGCTATCTAGAGGTGGCTAGGTGGTACAATGAATGGTGACACTAGCCCTGGAGTCAGGAGGACTTGAGTTCAAATTTTGCCTCAGAAAACACAAAAACAAACAAAAAATTCAACAAAACCAAACAACAACAACAACAACAAAACCAAAACATTAGCCATTTGAGCAGTCACTTAATCCCAATTGCGCTACCTTCCTTCCTCAAAAACAGCAAAAGAAATACCATCCATTTCAACAGAAAGAACTGATGGTGTCTGAATAGAGATTTTGAAGCTTGCTTTAAAAAATTAGACTTTGTTTAAAGTAAGAAAGCAAAAATGAATGAACAAATAAAAAAATGAATGAATGAATGTATGAATAAACCAGCAAGCAAAACAACAGATTAGAGAGAGAGAGAGAGAGAGAGAGAGAGAGAGAGAGAGAGAGAGAGA
>NW_027185809.1:44615222-44641926 GCF_028583685.1 Petaurus breviceps papuanus
AGAGAGAGAGAGAGAGAGAGAGAGAGAGAGAGAGAGAGAGAGAGAGATAAATGAAAGTCTTACTTTTAGTAGTGACCTATTACAGGGTTTGAATTTCTGCACCTACAAAAAAAACTTTTGTTTCTATTTCTTCTCTCATTGTTATACTGCCAAATGTTCTTAACTCTCAGCATATTCATCCACTCTTGTTTCTATCTTTCTTATTGTCATCATATCTTCTTATTGTACATTGCAAACAAATCATGTGATAAGCGAGATATTATATAACTAGTTTTATGAAAATGCCTTTGGCCTTAAAGCCTTAAAATGAAAATTATGTCCCAGATATAAATTGAAAAATTCTGCATCCATAAAACAAGAAGAAATGAACTATTACTGAAGCAAAAATAAAACAAAACACAAAATAACAAAGAAAAGCAGTAACATTCCGGATTACCATTTATTTATCCCCACCACCAACAAAAAAGACAGGCATCACCAAAGTAAGAATTCTCACAGGTATACATTTCTAGGAACATATATCAGTATGCATACTTAGCTCTTCCTTGGGCAAGGAGTCAATTTAAACACATCCACATTCCTACAGAGATAGAAAACACTAATTCTAGAGCCATGTAGATTGTTGGGGATAGAAGGCAGAAGGGTCATACATACAATGCGAGGGAGATCACAAACCCAGGTAAAATCACTTATCTCATCAGAATTTATTCTTGTCTACATTGTCACACTCCTTATTAGCAAAAAAGACTTATGATGCTCAGTCTTAGTAATCTTTGTAGCACCACAAGTGGGAAGATCTAAACATTGAGAAAAGAAGCCAAAAGCAAGAGACTTGGTAAATACGAGAGAAAGGTAGAAAGTGAAAACAATCCCAAAGAGAAAGATTAGGTATTAAGTTATCTGACAAGTTTGTATAGCAACACAAGAAATGATTAATAGAAAGCAAGTAAAACTTTAAAGGTAGGCCTGAAAGCAATGAGTACTAATAGAAAAAAAAGGAAAAAAAAAGGAACTAAAATAATTAAATGGTGAGAATTCTGCCAATTCTACATAGATTATAGAATGAAAAAATTCTGTATCATTTCAAAGAAAGAATATATTATCTATGATAGAAGGTAGGTCAGAGTTCTCACCTGAGTATTAAAGAAAATAGAAGAGAAGATATTAAAAAAAAGAATGGGAAATCTATACAAAGTAGCAAATTCTCTGAAAGAAAAAAACAGCAATGTTTTTAAAAGGTTAATTTTTCATTCTAAAGGGAAACAAAAGATAGTAATTTCAAAATAATAAAATAATTCAATAAGGGGAAAAGTAACTGAATTTGATGATACGACAAACAAATATAACAGACAAATTAAAGATTCTATTTCCCAGGAGAGTATGCTAAATCAATAAAAATTAATAACATTTTATAGGAAATAATATGACAATGAGGAAAAACGTTTTTGAATGCTTATAAGAAAACACCCATGTATAGTTATCACCTTCAGAGAAAAACCCTATGCTCAAAACTACATGGCTTGCTGTGGGTCTTTCTAATAGTTTTAATAATAGATATGTTTTGTAAGCAGCCAGGGAAATAAAATTTATCTTTGTTCCAATCAGAATAATCAATTATTATTCAACAGTTAAAAAAAAGAGGATGGGGTGGAGTCAAGATGGTGGAATAGAAGCAGGACCTCCCCACTGCTCTGGCTTGCACCTTCCCCAATCCATGTGAAAAGGGGACTCTAAACAAACTTTGGAGTTGCAGAACTGACAAAATGACAGAGAAGCTAACTTGCCACTGAAGACAACCCTGCAGGCCTGCAGGAATCTGCCAGCACAGTGCTCTGGAAGCCAAGCCCAGCCCCAAGCCTCCAAGGTTTTAGCCCCAGGGCTGGCCTCACCAGCCACCTGCAGGAGGGACTACAGATCAGCAGCAGCTTTGGCCTTTTACAGATTTGTAAACACATAGATGCGAAGGACAAACTGAGAGGTCAGTGCAGTCTGGACTTTGGGACCTAGTAAGTGGGAGTGTATGGCTTTTGCCCCCGGGGCAAGAAGCCTCTGAGACACCAGCACAGCTAGCCAGGGCCATGTGGCAGCTTCAGCTCCTAGCCTGCAGAGTGGAGGAGGATCAAGGACCAGTCTGAGGGGTAATGGCTCTGGTTTAACCTTCTTGGATCTAGATTGCAGTCTAGGGTGGAGGTCCTGGGGTGTGTGTCCAGCTTGCCAGAGCTTGTAGAGACTTCAGAGAGAGCATTCATTTAATTCCTCCAGCAGCTGAGATTAACCCAGCGTTTGGGACCCAAGCTTCTATATCTGGTGGCAGAGTCCTACTGTGGCAAAAAGCCTAGGGGTCAAAAGACTGAGGGGCTACATGACCAGACAAAGGAAAGAAAGTAGACAGAAGATTCCAACATTAGACTCCTATTTTGGGAACAAAAAGGAGCAAAGCATGGAACAGGAGGAAGACAGTGAAGTCAGAACTTCTCCACCAAAAGCTTCAAAGGAAAATACGAAAATACGAGAAAATTAGAGGACCTTAACAAGCAGATAAGAGAAGTGGAGGAAAAATTGGGAAGAGAAACGAGAATGATGCAAGAAAATTACGAAATGAGAGTCAACAGCCTGATTGAGGAAAATCATACCTTAAAAAATAGACTAACTCAAATGACAAAAGAGGCTCAAAAAGATAATGAGGAGAAGAAAGCCTTAAAAAGTTGAATTTTCCAGATGGAAAAAGAATCTCAAAAGCACAATGAGAAGAACATTGCTTCAGAATTAGATTGGAGCAAATGGAAGCTAATGATTTTATGAGAAATCAAGATGCTGATAAACAGATACAAGAAATGAAAGAATATAAGGCAATGTGAAATATCTTATGGGAAAAACCACTGACCTGGAAAATAAATCCAGGAGAGATAATTTAAAAATTATTGGACTACCTGAAAGCCATGACCAAAGTAAGAACCTAGAAATCATCCTCCAGGAAGTTCTCAAAGAAAGCTGCCATGGTGCTTTAGAACCAGAGGGCAAAATACAGGTAGAAAGAATCCACTGATCACCTCCTGAAAATGATCCCAAAAAGAAAACTCCTAGGAATATTATAGCCAAGTTCCAGAATTCCCAGATTAAGGAGAGAATTTTACAAGCAGCATGGAAAAAGCAATTTGAATCTTGTGGAAACTCAATCAGGATAACCCAGAATCTGGCAGCTTCTACACTGAGGGATCTCAGGGCTTGGAATATGATATTCCGGAGGTCAACGGAGCTGGAATTAAAACCTAGAGTGACCTATCCAGCATAACTGAGTATCATATTTCAGGGGAAAATATGGTCATTCAGTGAAATAGAGGACTTTCAAGCATTCTTGCTGAAAAAAACCAGAGTTGAATAGGAAATTTGACATTCAGATACAAGAAGCAAGAGAAGAATGAGAAGGTAAACATGGAAAAGAAATCATAAGGAACTTATCAAAGTTGAACTAACATTCCTATATGGAAAAACAATAATTGTAGCTTATGAAACTTTTCTAAGTAGTTGAAGGGAATAGAAATACATATATCCCTATATATATGTATATGGGCATATGAATAAAAAAAAGAAAAAATAAAATAAATTACCCTATGTCTTCTTTACACAGTCTTTTCTTACAACTGTAAGTGAAGTTGGTAGTGTGGGAATGTTGGAGTTAATTCAAGTTATCCAAGTTCCATTAACTCTCTGGCCCACAGCACCATGCAATTATTATGACCAAGATTGGCCACAGTAGAAGGGTTGAGAAAATGCACCTCCTTTCCCTCTTTGCAGGGAGCTATGAGTGTGTAATATTGCATACATTGTCAGAATTTATGTATTAATTAAACTGAATGGGTTTGTTTTCTATTTCTTGTTTTTTTTTAGATTTTTATTTTTGCTTTTTCGAGGGGGAAAGATAGGTCAAATGGGCGAAATGACTTGCCCAACGTCACATGGCTAGTTTTGTCTTGGGTGTCTGAGGCCGGATTTGGGCTCGGTTCCTCCTGAATCCAGGGCTGCAGTTCTAGTCACTTCACCACCTAGCCATGCCATCTTTCTTTTTAAACTTTTGTCACAAGAGATTGATTGGTGGATAGAAGAGAAAGGAGGGGGTATATTAAAGAAATGAAAGTCACATAAAATAAAAGAGATGATTAAAATTTGATAAAAGAATGTTAAGCAATGTACTCAAGGTCACAGTCACACCAGTATGTAATGTTTTAAAAATCCATATTCTACAATTTGTTCAGCCATTCCCCAACTGATGGATGCCTATTTTTTTCAGTGTTTCTATTTAATACTACAAACAATGCTGTTATAAATATTTTGATCATTGCATTTCTCACAGTTGATGCCCTCAATTAGTATTTAGGTGGGACCATATCATATTATTGAGCTTTCCATTTTCCATTTCTTATACATTTTTTGGACTCTTGTACTCTTTCCACATCACTTTTAAATGCCCCTGGAAAGATCTTTCTTAATTGCATCTCTCATTAAATTTTCTATAAATTTTTTTCTTCCATCATTTCTTGCTGTTTTGGGTGTCAATCCCACTTATAAACTTTCACTTCATCTTCTTCTGTATTTTTATAAACCAGTTTATTTTTACGCTGTTATTGCCCTTGCTTGCCATATCTCCACATGTGGCAAGAAGAATAAGTGGTTGTTGGTTGAAGTGTGTCTGGGTCCTTTTGGCTTTAGGTTGTAATTAGTAAAGATATGTTTTCTTTTATTCCTTTTCTTTTCTTCATTTTCGTGTTCATTTAAGTAGATCAGTTTGGAGTTGTTTCAATTGCATACTTTATCTTTTCATTTTTATCCTTGCTTCTAATTCTAATTGATTTTGATCTTTTCTCTTAAAAGTAAATGACTACCGTGTTTCCCCGATAATAAGACCTATCCCGAAAATAAGCCCTCCCCTTACTGTGTAAGATTCCTCTAAAATAAGCCCTCCCCCAAAAATAAGCCCTATTGAGATTGCTACTGTAGTGAAGGTGATCCCCTGCGCTACACGCTACATTATGGTACCCTCTGTATGCACCGTCTCCTCCCCCCCCCCGGTGAAACACATGCTGCTCTCTGAGCTGCATCCAATCAGAGCTGCAGCAGTGAGAGCATCATCCTGTTCTTTATTGAATTCATTATTGAATAAAGGTACTTTTTCGTTCACATTTACCTGTTTATTAAAATTGCTGTCAATGTGCATTAAAATAAGCTCTCCCCTGAAAATAAGCCCTCTGGTGTTTTTCTGTCCAAAAAAAATAATAACATAGTGTCTTATTATCAGGAAAACACGGTATACAGTGACAACTAATTAAGAATTGACTCCCATATTGTCACCAAGTCATTTCCTACCTTTAGGCACTCTTCATGTCAAAAGCCTCTTGACTCTCTTCTCAAAAAAGTATACATCATATGTGCATGAGAATTTTGTATAATATGTAAATCTTTAACCTCTCTTGTTCCTTATTCTTGAACCATTTCCCCAACACATGTTCCACCATTGTCCCTTATGCCTACCTTTATACTGAAGTCACTGATGCAAAAAGCACATATTGATTTAATCTGGAGGGTCCTACTGAATTATTCATTTGATTTCTCTTCCTCCTCATCTTCTACAACAGATATTGGCACATAAGCTACGATTATCTTTATGGTGGTCATTTTGTAAATGTTTATAATGAACCCTGCAATAATTATTATGTTTTCTACTTTGACCCTGTCCCTTTTCAAAAGTGTGTGTTTCTAACTGCTCTCCCCCATAGGCCCTCCCTTTCATCATCCCCCATCTTATCCCCTTGCACCCTAATTCCCTATAGGGTAAGATACCCAATTCATTGTGTATGTTATTCCTTACTTAAGCCAAATTCAATGAAAGTTTTACTCATTCCCTTTTTCCTTCCTCTTCTTCCCCTCCATTGTAAACGTTTTCTCTTGACTCTTTTATGTAAGATATTTTACCCTATTCTATCTCTCCCTATCTCCTCTTATTATATTCCTCTCTCACGTCAATTTAATTTTCTTAGATATAATCCCTTCCTATTCAACTGATCATGTGTCCTCTCTCCATGTATACATGTACACATATATACACACACTCACATATGTATTTATGTGCATGTAAACCCACCTATATAAGCAAATATATGTATGTACACATATAAACATATATATTCACATCAACTATCCTCATACTGAAAAGAGTCTCATAAATTATAATTATCTTTTTACCATAGATAAATGCAAATATTTCAATTTTAATAAGTTCCTTTTGATTTCTTTTCCCTGTTTACCTTCTCATGCTTCTCTTGCATCTTGTATTTGAAAGTCAAATTTTCTATTCATCTTTGTCTTTTTTCTTCATCAAGAAAGCTTGAAAGCCCTCTATTTCATTGAATGACCATATTTTCCCCTGAAACATTATACTCAGATTTTCAGGCTAGGTGATTTTTGTTTTAAATCCTAGCTCCTTTGACCTCTGGAATATCATATTCTAAGCCCTTTGATTCCCTCAGTGTAGAAACTGCTAGATCTTATGTTGTTATGATTGCCTTTTCACAGTACTGAAATGGATACTTCCTGGATGCTTGTAATATTTTCTCATCGAGCTTTGAACTCTGGAATTTGGCTATAATATTCCTAGGACTTTCTCTTTGGGATATTTTTCAAGAGGTGATTGGTGGATTCTTTCAACCTCTATTTTGTCCTCTGATTCTAAAACATGAGGACAATTTTCCTAGAGAATTTCTTAAATGATGTTTTCCAGGTTCTTTTTTTAATCTTGGCTTTCAGGTAGTCAAATAATTTTAAAATATATCTCCTGGATATATTTTCAAGGTAATTGGTTTTTCCAATCCTATATTTCACCTTCTCTTCTAGTTTTTCATTTTTTTGGATATGTTTTATAGTATCTTGATTTCTCATAAAGTCATTACCTTCCATTTCTTTCAATCTAATTTTAAAGGAATTATTCTCTTCAGTGAGTTTTTGAAATTCCTTTTCCATATGAGCATTTCAACTTTTTAAGCCATTCTCCTCATTGGCTTTTTGGGCTTCCTTTGTCATTTCAGTTAGTTTATTTTTTAAGGTGTTATTATCTTCAGTTAGGTTGTTGACTATTTTCATGATTTTCTTGCATCATTCTCATTTCTTTGCCCAATTTTTCCTGTACTTCTCTTACTTGGTTTTCAAAATCATTCTTGAGCTCCTTTCTTGGCAACTTTTGATGTAGGAGTTCTGACTTTGTTGTCTTCCTCCAGTCCTATGCTTTGATCCTTTTTGTCCCACAAAAAAGGATTCTGTTGTCTGTTTGTGCTTCCTCTGCTTGCTCAAATTGCCAGTCACTTACTTGACTTTTGAGTTCTTTGCCATTATAGAAATCTGCTTCCAGAGAGAAGAGCTTTTTTCCAAAAGGGCTGGGGATTTTGCAAATGTTGTCAGAGGTCTGAGGAGGGTGCCTTTTCTACAGACACCACACTGGCAAACTGCTGTTTCTCACCCCAGGACCACTGCCCAAGAAAGCAACCCAGAACCAACAGGACAAAGCAAGAGTAATTACCCTCTGAATGGTCTCTTTGGCCCCCTATGATCTATAGGCCAAGAGTTCCTGAGGCAGCCATGTGGCAGATCCTGGAAGCCTCCATGCCTACAAACATGTTTCTCCCCAGGGCAAGGTCTAGATAGTGTCATTCCTTTCCAACAGAGTTCCAACTGACCTTTTACTTTCTTTTTGGTGTTTATGGGTTAAAAAGTCTGGAAACTGCCACAAACCCTGGCGATTCACTCTCCTGAAATCTGCTCTGACTGCAGCTGCCTCCCTGGGGCCAAAACTGAGCGGATCATTAGGGACTGCACACCACTCCCAGCATGCTTCAATGAACTGTTCCTGTCAACCTCCCAGGCTGCCTTCAGTGGGAGCTTTGTTATTCTTTGTCACTTTGTGGGTTATGTCTCTCTAAAAATTTTTAGTCATATTTTATAGGTATTTGAGTTGGTTGTGGGGTATGTTGTGGGATTTCCTGTTTCTACTCCATCATTTAGGCTCTGATCTTTGTCTTTTTTTTTAATAGGGGAAGGCAGGGCAATTGGAGTTAAGGGAATTTGCTAAGGTCATACAGCTAGTAAGTGTTAAGCATCTGAGGTCATATTTGAACTCAGGTCCTCCTGAGTCCAGGGCCAGGACTCTATTAACTGTTCCACCTAGCAGCTCCATGGCAAGATTTTTAAATGTAATAACATATAAATGAAAAGTAGGTAGGAGTTCAAATTTGGTATTCTAGTAACTAATTCATAATGATAGATACTAAAAATGAAGGATCAATTGTTCAAGTCATGAATTGCTAAATGTAATTGAGAATCAAAGAGAAGAGAAACAAGGAGGACAAAATATAGAAAATTACTTAGAAAAAAATACTACAAAAAAAGTCATAGAATGTAGATTGAGAATTTACAGGGGATTGGATAGAAGAGATTTTGAAAAAAAAAAATGACCGCTTAATTAAGCAGAAAATGAAAGTGCCATAAAGATGGGGAGAAGCAGATAACCAAAAATGAATAAATGATAGGAAAAGAAAATAGTGAAGTAACTGACATGTAAATGCATGGATGTTACCATAAGACATATCAATAGGAAAAGATTATGAGGAAGAAACTGTGAGAATTGACTAACAGCAAAGAAATAGAAGCCAAACTGTGTGTGTGTGTGTGTGTGTGTGCAGAATTACTGACTTAAAAGAAGAGAATTAAAACACAAAATAAATCAATGGAAGCAAATATTATCCCCAAAATAAAAATTAAAAAAAAAATAACAGATTTAGATAGCTTAAACAATCCAAAAGTTGGGGCGGGGGGAGGAGTTCAATAAATTGAAGGAGTAAAACAGATAAACCAGTGATTTGACATCATATAAGAAAGATGTCCAGAAAACCAAACAAAATAAGAAATTGAAATAACATTTTCTTTGTACCAGTATAATTAAATAAATTGGAGATATAGTTTATATTGTCATATAAAAAGATGAGAAATCATAATATCAGGAGACATTAAAAAGTGAAACTCTTGTGCTTAAAAGTACCATTGAAAATGATTCCATATTAATACTAAAGACATGCATCTAACTCCAAATAATACTAATTTATAAAAAAGTTAAATGAAATAAAAATTAAAAGTCCAAAAACAAAAGTAAAACTTAATGATTCTCTATAACAGATGGATAATTCTGACAGAAAAATAAGCACAAAAACATAAAATAATAAATTTTTGGAGTATATAGCTATAAAAAACTCATTGGCAGTCTTTGAAATGGGAATATTGGACAATACAGATATTTCTTAGAACCATGTAGTACTTCGACAAAATTAGATCATCTGCTAAGGAGGAGAGTATAAAAACTAAAAAGGGTAAGAATGAGAATAAGAGAAACAGTAAGTATGTGAAAGAGAATAATAATAATCAGACTACATACTAACATACTTTCATATACTTTAGCATCCCTCAGAGGGGGGATAAGTCTTCTGTAATCAATTATCAATAATTTAAAAAAATAATGAAAATGAAATTTAAAGACTGATAAAATAATAAAATCAATAGGAAGTTATGGAAATTAATGAGAAAAAAAGATAACATGATATATCTGGAAACAATTTTAAAGATAGTTAGTTGAAAATATTACCAAAATTCAAACTTTTAGTAAACCTGATAAAAATTGGGAGAAATTGAATTACCAAAAATGAGTAAGCAAAACTCGCCATCACCATCTTCACATTATTATAAAGCATTGGGATTGAGCTTTATTGGTAGTATTTGATGAACTACTCCAATAATTTCAAATTCCTGTCCTTTCTTAACATTTGTTTGGCTTCCAGTGAGAGAAGTCAGTTTTTGTGTGATATTTACCCCAAATTTTGGCCAGCAAAGCAAGTAATTTGTCATCTGTTTGCAACTCAGCTCAAATGCCATTCATCACTGTTCAATATTGTTATGGAGGATTGGTTCAGGGTATTTTATTTACTTACACTGATATTTTTAGCAAAATGTCAAGCAATTCCTCTACTTTCCTATGTGAGATGCTCTCTCTCATTTCTTTTACCAATTTGTTAAAAAAAAATCACCATGATATTTGAAATCTAAGACCTATGGACCAAGGCATCTATGATTTGCTTTATTTATTCTTTCACTATAGTTCTTAGTATACATGAAATCCAAAGTTTCTCTCCATTTTAAGGTGGCTGAATCCCACTTGTCACTTGCTAGGATATAGGTCATCTGGAATTCTATTCATGCATTTCATATTTTCTTCAAATTGGTGATATTTCACTTCAAGTTCAAAAACTCTAACTTCTGAAAAGAATACATGTTATTATTATCACTGAGTAGATGGCTGGTAAATACCATAGAAATCTAGCATCTATCAGAATTATATATGGATATATAAACAAGTCATTCAGGTTGGCATTTATGTATAAGAAAAAAGGCTGGCTTAATTTCAGAGGGCTCCAAAGGATACCATACTATTTAATAATACCTTATTTTTCTTAGTATTGGTTCTAAATTCCCCTTCTATCTATTTTTCCTTACAAAATTTTTTCCAACCATGTGATGATTGGGATACCTGGTTCTTGATGATGGTGGTATAGTATTTTGCAAGTTTCTGATAACATTTAAATAGAATGCTTTTTATTTCATAATGAATCTTTGGTCCTAACTAGGAAGTATGTCTACTTTCTGATGCTCAGCCTTTACTCCTCCTAAGAAGCTATGTGGTTACATAAATGATAGACACTCGACAAGAATAAATCTTGCCATTATATAACTTAAAATTAGGCTTTGAAGTCTAACATTTGAATAATGTTTATTCAGGTTGTAACAATCTCTCTCTTTCAATAATAAAGTCATTTAGGTAGAGCAGAACTTTTAAGAGTCCCTAATCCATACTATCTTCTCCATAGGCTTCCAAAAATATGTTGGTACTTTGGGAATCACTTGTGATGTTTGCTCAAAATGCATATATGCTTACTTGATGAATAAAGACAATACCCTTCACTTCCTCTTAAAATGGGATTTATTAGTTCTTGATTTAAAATGCTCAGAAACAATGATCAATTTCTACTGCATACAAAATTTAATATACTGAAGTAGCTTACTCTGCTTATTGAGGTTTCCATAGTTTACACCAGTTGTAGTTTTCACAGGTTTTATTTTTCATCATTCAAATGACTCCATTCTCTTCAAAATTATGAATAATTATTTAAGCACCAAATCAGATGATATTTGCACTATTTTATCCTTCTTGTCCTTTCTGCAACATATTGATCATTCTATCTTCTTAGATAATATATATTCTTTTTTTCATTTTCTTACATTTTCTCAAGGTTTTTCTCCAAAGAATCTGATTCTTCCTAGTCTCTTCATAATCCTTGTTAAACCCATGAGCTTTGATTGCATTGAAAAGCTCTGCCCTTGGATCTCTTTACTTTTATTTCAACTCTGTAAGTTGATGATTCTATTATATGCCTTCCTTTCAGTAGAATTTTATAGCCACCATGCTAGTAAAGAACTTCATTACTCTTGTCTAAACTATTTTGATAGTCTTATGTTTGGTCTTCCTTACTCAATTCTCTCAACTTTAATTTTCCTAAAGCAAGGTCTGACCATGTTACTACCACTGGCCTTCCTTATAAACTACAATGATTTCTTCTCATCTTCATGATCAAACATATACTTATTTGCTTGTAATTTATTCCAGCCATACTGCCCTACAGAACCCAAAGAACTCTAAAGCATTTCTTCTTTTGAGGGGAATCCATGTCACACATTTGGAAAAGTGCTGGAGTTGGATTTAGTGGGCCTAGGGTAGAATACTACTTCTCTCTCTACCTACATGTGTGGCCTTGAGCAAGTCACAACACTTCTGGACTTCAGTTCCTTATGTTTAAAAGATAAGAAAATGAGACCTTTTAATGCCCTTGGGATTCCCCCGGTTCCAGGTTTATGATCCTCTTTGTATAACTTTTCATTAGTCATGTATCATCTCCATATATCAGGTTCTTTATGTATTAAAAAGGGGAGTTAAATAATACCTCAGGACATTTTTAGTCCTGAACCTATGATCCTATGTCTTCAGTAGTGTATTTTTTATCTCACCATTCCAAGGCCTCTTCTAAACTTATTCTTACATAACATTTAGAAATGTGAAGTGAGGCACTGCTTACCTACAATAATGGTAATCATCGACACTAAGGCTTTGTCCAATGAGGCCGATTCTGAATAACTATAAAGGTATGTGCTTTAGATTTTATGCATAAAGTGAGTCAAATTCAATCACTTCATTTCTTCTCCATAGCACAAACTGGTATGATCTCTTCAGTATTTTCAAATTCACATAAGTTCATAGTCATCCTGTGAGTCCTCAAAATGGGTGGGGGGGAGGAATCATAGGAGAGTAAGCAACTAAATGAGTTATTGTACCTAGTCTGTTCTTCTTTACCCTTTGTCATTTCCTGACACTACAAGGAGTATAGTTTTTTGTTAAGACAATAGTTGATTCTTTTCTTGGATAGATTTGATTCACTGTCCCTCTTGCTCATAATTATAGCAAAGACTTGCTTCTCCCATTGTACATTTTGGTAGTCCCGATAGGAGGGCATTTTGTCCTTTAATCTTACACCTGCTTGATTCCAGCAGATGGGTGGGACTAATAGGCATATAAAATTGTAGTCTCAAAGGCCTGGATTGTGTTGGTTTAGACATTGGTCATCAATTCCGTAATGACTTAAAACTTTGAAATTTTTTTTGAAATACTCAAAATAATAGCATAGGAAATTCTTTGGCAAACTTTCTTATGACAACTTAATTTAGCATTAATTTTCTTCTTTCATAGTCAATTGTATCAATTGACAGTAACTGGGACACTGTATCTGATTTTGTTTTACTGTTTGGAGGGGCAATTAGGGTTCAGTGAAATGACCGAGGTCACATGGCTAGTAAGAGTTAAGTGCCTGAGGAAAGATTTCAACTCAGGACCTCCTGATTCCAGGGTCAGTGCTCTATTCACTGCACCACCTAGCCATCCCTGTATCTGCTTATAAAGCACCTTTAGTTGACAAAAACAGTTTCTCACCTCTGACCCTACTCAGCACTTAAGTAGGTTCGACACAGTTTATGCCCTCTGAGCTCAATATGGCTCTTAGCCTCTACAATTACAGGGCCTTCTCTAGCCCAAGCTTATGGCTGAATACCTTTTTCATCTTCCTTTTGGGTGCCAGTTATCAATTTGACATTAAAATCTTTAATATTCTCTGTACCCAAAAAGGAACTATTCAGAACTCTTCTCTTAACATAGATCAGTTTATCAGAATCATTTCTCAACAAAATCTTGAAATAATTGAATATAGGGAATATACACTTTGATAATGGTAATTGGGAAGGTATGAAGGACAGATCTGATATTGGAGAGGATGCCAAATTGAGAGACTAGGGTGGGAGTTAGGGGGATATGATTTTTCAGGAGTAAGAGGGATAGAAAGATAACAAAAGAATATTTTTGCTTACTTTATGATTCACCCAATACATATAACTATTCCAAATAATCTCTTTTCTTCCCAAGTTTTGGCAAAAAGTCCCTATTCTATTTCTATCTTTGCAAATAGGATCAATTAAGTAATATTTATAAAAGAAGGAAAATATAATATATTATTCATTTAAAAGTTATTTGAGGAAAATGAAATATTTCATTACATGATCCTGCTTATATCACCATTCATAGTGTTATATGAATGTTTTTTTTCACCAAACACATACCATTGTCAAGAAGGAAAAAAAAATCACATAACCTTTATTTTCAGTTATTTATGTATTTTTACAAATTTATAACTTTTATTATCATTTTTTTGCATATTTTTCCCAGGTTACCTTTTAAAATATGAAGCTTTACAATTCCTTGAAAACTTTAAGTATAAGTTATAAAAATGAGAGATCTAAGTGACCTTCATTTCTTAGTAAAATTGACATTGAATTTTTTTCTTATTTCTAGAGAAGAGCTGATAAATACATCACAAACACTAAAAATATACAAAAACTCTGTGAATATAAATGTTCTAAATTGTTTTTTTGTCAGACCATCAAACCAATTATGAAGTTTCAAGAATTCATTTGCAAAATTCGTTTAGCATGAATTTCTTGCTTGGCAGGGGTGTTGTTTCTCAGGAGAAAACTGGAGGATATTGGCAGTTGCTAAAAAACTACTCTATAACCCATTGTCAAATAGTACCATCTACTCCCTGAGACCAGTGACAGATAATTACTTATTTGAGTAGCTGCTGTGTTAATCTGTCTAGACTAAGGTATTGAATAAAATCCAAATATCTCTATTAAAATGACTTTAAATCATGCATTTCTATAATCTCTCTGAGTGAAGTGCAGAACATTTGGAACCTCTCTGGGAATTTCAGATTTGCCATTGTCTATGGATTCCAGGTTGATTTTGTTTTCAAGAAGGATTTAGCTCTTGAATATAGCATGGCCATGAAGGGTTTACAGAGATATATACTGCAACATTTAAACAAAATCCGCTCTGCAACTTGACAAAGTTAAGTCTCTTTTGAGGATATTTAGGATTAAAAGTCAGGCTTAGTTCCTTTAAGCCTGATTAATAAAATTACTGTAAAAGTCTTTTAAAAATAAGCTATAACAGAGGAAATAAATACAGAGGCATAAAATTCTTCCAAAAGCAAGAAACAGTTATGAATGAAAGTAATACAATACATTGTTTTATGTGTAAGAGGAGTATTTCACTTATCAAGAGAATCTCAGGGCACAATACTGGAACTAATTTATTCAGTAAGGTAGAAGAGGATATAAGAAAAGCAACAAAAAGATCACTTTAAGGGTATGGCTAGGTGGCACAGTGAATAGAGCACCAGCCCTGGATTCAGGAGGACCTGAGTTCAAATCTGGCCTCAGACACAATACAAACACACACACACACACACACACTCAAACTACCCATGTGAGTTTGGTCAAGTCAGTTAACCCCAATTGACTTCCAAAACAAAATAAATAAATAAATATATAAGATCACTTTATTTTTTACCTCTTTGAACTGTTTCTTAGTTTATTTAATTATTTATTCATGAGTAGATGGAGAAGTATTTTAAGGGTGGACTGCACAACTGAGTATCTTGGTCACTTAATGAATATTATATATTATATGTTTTATAATATCATACATTTTATATAATATCTAACTTTATAAGCTAAATGTATGACAAATTTATGTCATCCCTTTTTGAAGATCATTAAAATGCTAAATATTTTTACTTGAATATATGAAATATATATAAGTATATTATGGTTTTAAATCAATCATTTAGTCTTTTGAATAATTTTTAAATTTAAATTTTAAATCAATCATTTCATTCTACATGATGAAATCATAATCTCATAATTTGATGGTTTTACTCTAATGATATATAGAATGCAAACTCTCCAAGTCTTCTCTTCCTGTGCAATTCTCATTAATATTTCTACCCCATTGCCAAAAGAGAAATTTACTCAATATCCTGAAGCGTGTGTGTGTGTGTGTGTGTGTGTGTGTCTGTGGTGTTTTTGTATATACCTTTGTAGTACTTGGATTGTTCATTTCCTTAATTCTAGCTCTCAATACATACCCAACTTTATTTCACAAGAAAAAAAAATTTATACTGTTCTTCACCATTTCTAATATAATGGCATCATTAGTGATAAGATGATTTCTATTCCAGTTTACCACGTGCTTTTCCATTGTTACTTAGATCATCTAATATTATAATTATTTAATTATAATAATAATTATAAAATAATATAATTATTTAATCAAACAAAAATATTATTTACATATAAATTTGGGCAGTGTTCCAAGTGCTAAGGAGGCACACAAATGAATGGCACTATTACACTGTTCTTTGAAAGAAAAATTCAACTTATTTTGCTTTACAACAAAGAATAAAACTAGAAGTATGGGTGACACAAAGATTATTATGGCTTTTTTGTAATTATATAGATTTTAATTGGCATGGATGTTGCTCCTAATACTTCTCTTCAATCATCCTTTAATTTACTAAGTTACTACTGAAGGTAGAGTGATTTTCTTTCTATTTTAAGATAATCAAATTAGATTTTTGCATAGATGAAAAAAAATACATTTCTAATTGGAATTTTTAAATTTTTTTATATTTATTTCTTGTCAAATAGTATTTTAATTATATGTAAAGATAGTTTTCAACATTCATTTTTATAAGATTTAAAGTTTCAATTTTTTTTCTCCCTGTAATGGAAATGCAAATTTAAAGATCTTCCCTGCCCCTACGCTAAAGTGCACCTGGAGACTGGGGTGGGAGGCTTGTTTTTCAGTAGATACTTCTTGATTGGCCAGTGAGTCAATAAGGTTGTTACATTCTCTGAGCCAGGAGAAGGCTATATAAGCCCTGATGTGTAGCTTTGTTTTGGGACTCACTTTGAGAAGTGGTCTGTGATTTGATCTGAATTCTGGGAAGCCGTTGTTGAGAGTCCCCTGGCTTTGAAAAACCCAGATGTTGACTGGGTATGGATGTAATGGTTGGACAGTTTGGAAAGCTGTCTACTTGATCTGTTAATTCTGTCTGTATATTTTGAAGTTTGGGGTGCTGACCTTTTTCCCCTGAACAAGGTAAACGATATATGTCTGACTGATTAAAGTAAGCTTGTTAACCCATTTTGAGTTGCTTTCCTTTAACAAAGCAGATCCAAGAACCTGTGGTAGCTGCAAACCCTGAGGATGCTTGGGGTGCTTGCTGCTACACTCCCTCAATCCATCCTCTCCCCTTCTCCCAAGATGACATGCAATGAGATATGTTATACATGTGCAATCATGTAAACATATTTCCACATTAGCCATGTTGTTAAAGAAGAAATATAACCAAAGGGAATAAACACAAAAATAAAAATAAGGAAAATTGTATGCTTCATTCTGCATTCTGATGCCATAGTTCTTTCTTTTAATGTGGATAGAAATTTCGATCATGTGTCTTTTGGAATTGTCTTAGATCATTTTATTGCTAAGATGATCTAAGTCAATCATAATTGATAATTGCATAGTGTAGCAATTGGCTTTTCTGGTCCTTCTCACTTCATTCAGCATCAGTTCATGCCTGTCTTTCCAGGTTTTTTTTTTTCTGAAATCTTCCTGCTCCTCATTTCTTATAGCACAATAATATTCCATTATATTCATATATCAAAACATGTCCAGCCATTCCCCAATTGATGGTCCCATGAAATTAAAATTATTTACCATCACAAAAAGAGCTACTATGATTATATTTGGAAATGTTGGTCCTTTTCCCATTTTTATTCTCTCTTTGGGTTGCAGATCTAATAGTAGCATTTTTTGGATTAAAGAGAATGCACAGTTTTATAGTACTTTAGGAATAGTTCTAAATTGCTCTGCAGAATGGTTAGATCAGTTCATACCTCCACCAACAATGCAGCAATGTTCCAATTTTCCCACATCTTCTCAAGCATTTATCATTTTCCTTTCCTGTCATATTAAACAATCTAATGTGATATCTCAGAGTTCTTTTGATTTGCATTTATCTAATCAATGGAGATTTAGAGCATTTTTTCCATATGATTTTATTGCTTAATTTCTTCCTCTGAAAACTACCTGTTCATATGATTTAGCCATTTTTCAATTGGGGAAGGACTTGTATTCTTTTAAATTTGACTCAATTCTCTATATATTTGAGAAATGGGGCCTTTACCAAGAACACTAGCTGTAGAAATTGTTCCCCAGTTTTCTATCTTCCTTCTAACCTTGGTAGTGTTGATTTTGTTTGAGCAAGACCTTTTAAATTTACTGTAAATAAAAGTATCCATTTTACTTTTCATAATATTTTCTATCTTTTTTGTTGTAAATTCTTTGATTCTCTATAGATATGACAGGTAAACTATACTTTGTTCTCCAAATTTGATTATGGTATCACCGTATATGTCTAAATCATGGACCCTTTTTGACATTATTTTCTATATGGTGTGAGATGTTGCTCTGTGCCTAGTTTCTGACATTCTAATTTGCAGTTCTCTAAGCAGTTTTTGCAAAATAGTAAGTTCTTATCAAAGAAGCTGGAGTGATATTCCAGAAGGAAAAGGATATTAGACTGCAACCAAGAATCAATTGTCCCCTAAAACTGAGTGTAATCATTCAAAGGAAAATGTAAATTAAAAAAAAATAGTGGACTTTCAATCATTCTTGATGAAAAAATCAGAGAAGGGGGGAGGGGACAAGATGGTGGTTTCGAAGTAGGAAAACTCCCTGAGCTCACAACATAACCACCTCAAACACCTATACAGGATTACTCTTAAACAAGCTTTAAAGCTACAGAACCCACAAAGTGATAGAGAGAAACAAATCTCCTGCTAAAGGCAGCCAGGCAGGCCAGAAGGAAGGGTCCATAGCAGCATGCCTGGAGCAGAGCCCAGCTCTGTGTGAGACTAAGTCCCTGGATTTAGGTTCAGGACGTCCCTGACCAGAGGGACTTCTAGAGAGTGGATCACTAGCAGCTGTGGTAGTTTCCAGAATTATCAACCCATAAATGACAAAAGTTAGTGTGGACTTGGGGAACAGGAGGACTGAGAGAGCAGACCGGCATCTGCCCCCAGAGGGAAAAGCGGCAAAGGTACATTGGCCATGCAACTGCCACCACATGGCTGCTTCAGAGCTACTGTCCTGCAGATTATAGGGGGGGGGGAGGACTGATGATACTGAGGGGTAATCTCTTTTGCTTTTACCTGCTTGGATCTGGATCTCTGTCTTTGATTGAGGAGCAGAGTGTGTAACCAGGTGCCAGAGTTCAGAAAGGGGAACCAACTAATAGTTCTGGCAGGGACAAAATCCCCAGTGATTTTGAAAAAAGCCCTTCTCTCTCTAAGCAGACTGCTACCATGGCAAAAATTGCAAAAGTCAAGTAATTAAGTAGCAACATGGGCAAGTAAAAGAAGCAAAGGAAACAAAGCAATTCAATTTCAGATTCATTTTTTGGGTACAAAAAGGATCAAATCATGGAACAGGATAAAGATAAGAAAGCCAGAACTCCTGCACCAAAAGTTTCCAAGAAAAATATCAACTGGTTACAGGCCATAGAGGAACTTAAGAAGGATTTTGAAAACTAAATGAGAGAAGTGGAGCAAAATTTGGGAAGAGGAATGAGAATGATTCAAGAAAATGATGAATAGAGAGTCAACAAACTGCCTGAAGAAAATAACACTTTAAAAAATAGATTAACACAAATGGGAAAAGAGACCCAAAAAGCCAATGAAGAGAAGAATGCCTTAAAAAGCTGAATTTGCCAGATGGAAAAAAGAATCTCAAAAGCTCACTGAAAAGGATAATTCCTTCAGAATTAGAGTGGAGCAAATGGAAGCTAATGACTTTATGAGAAATAAAGATACTATTAAACAGATTCAAACGAATGAAAAAATAAAATGCAATGTGAAATATCTCATTGGAAGAAAAAAAAACACTAACCTGGAAAATAGATCCAGGAGAGAGAATTTAAAAAAAATTAGCAGAATAACTGAAAGCTATCTTCAAAAAAAGAACCTAGAAATCATCTTTCAAGAAATTCTCAAGGAAAATTAACCTGATGTTTTAGAACCAGGGGGCAAATGAGAGGTTGAAAGATTTCACAAACACCTCCTGAAAAAAGATTCCAAAAACAAATCTCCTAGGAATATTATAGCCACGTTTTAGAATTCCCATATCAAGGAGAAAATATTACAATCATCCAGGAGGAAACAATTTGAATATTGTGGAAACACAATCAGGATAACACAGAATCTGGCAGGTTCTACATTGAGGGATCAAAGGGCTTCATGTATGATATACCAGAGGTCAAAGGAGCTGGGATTAAAACCAAGAATCATCTACCCAGCAAAACTGAGTATCATGTTTCAGGGGAAAAATGGTCATTCAGTAGAAGAGGAGACTTTCAAGCATTCTGGATGAAAAAAACAGAGTTGAATAGAAAATTTGACATTCAGATACAAGAAGCAAGGGAAGCATGAGAAGGTAAACAGGGAAAAGAAATCATAAGGAACTTATCAAAGTTGAATAATTAACATTCCTACATGGAAAAAAAATAACTGTAACAGATGAAACATTTCTCAGTATGAAAATAGTTGAAGGGAATAAAAATATATGTGTGTGTGTCTGTGTGTGTGTGTGTGTGTATATATATATATGTACTATATATATGTATGTGTGTGTCTATATATGAGGGAATATGGGTATATGAATGCATATGTGAATGTGTGTAAATATAGTTACAGGTATACATAGATGGCACAGGACCTATTTAAAAGGAAGGGATGATACTGAAAAGGTGAAATCAAGAGGTGAGAGAGTAATATAATGAGAGGAGATGGGGAGAGACAGAATGGGCTAAACTATTTCATATAGAAGAGGCACGGGAAGATGGTTATGATGGAGGGCAAGAATAGGGGGGCAAAAGGGAATGGGTTGACCTTACTCCCAATGAATTTGGCTTCTGGAGGGAATGAAATAAACACTAAATAGGGTATCTCACGCTATAGGAGAGTAGGGGGAAAGGGGATCAGCGTGGGGATGATGGAAGGGAGGGTAGGTTGAAGGGGAGTGAAGTTGGAAGCATCCACTTTTGAAAAGGGATGGGATCAAAGTAGAGAATAGAACAAGTGGGAGGTGGGATAGGAGCAGGGAAATATAGTTAGTCTTTTCCAACATATCTACTATGTTATTGTTTTGCATTAACCACACATGTACAACGTATTCTGAACTGTTTATCTTCCTAGTTAGGGTGAGTGACTAGGGAGGAAGGTTATGCATCTGGAATTCAGTTTTAAAATCAAATGTTTAAATATATATATATATGTATATATGTGTGTATGTATGTGGATATATACACACATACATACATATATACACATATATACATATGTATATACATATATACTATTATTAATATTATTTTACATGTAATTGGGAAAAAAGATATATAGATATTGGGGCACAAAGATCCACCATGCCCTACTGGAAAAGTTGAAAGGTGTATGGGAAAAAATATGGGAGATAGCAGATTGGAGGAGGGGATATCCTGTGGGACTGTTATTTTGGGACAGTGAGTTGGGGAAAAATGGGGAGAAACTTTATAACTCAAAATCTGGCAGAAATGAATGATGTAAATCCGAAGTTAATAAGGCATTTGAAAAATAAAAATAAATATGATAAAAATATAAAGAGCCTAGAAAACATCCTCCAAGAAATTCTCAAGGACAATTTCCTGATGTTTTAGAAGCAGAAGGCAAAATAGAGCTTGAAAGAATCCACCTATCACTTCCTGAAAAAGATACTAAAAAGAAAATTCCTAGGAATATTATAGCCAGGTTCTGGAATTCCCAGATTAAGGAGAGAATATTACAAGCAGCCAGGAAGAAACAATTTGAGTATTGTGGAAACACAATCAGGATAAAACAGAGTTTGACAGCTTTTACACTGAGAGACTGAAGGGCATGGAATATGATATTCTGGAGGGCAAAGGGGCTGGGATTAAAACCAAGAATGACCTACCCAGAAAAACTGAGTATCATGTTTCAGGGGAAAATATGGTCATTCACTGGAATAGAGGACTTTCAATCATTCTTGATGAAAAAAACAGAGTTGAATAGGAAATTTGACATTCAGACACAAGAAGCAAGAAAAGCTTGAGATGGTAAACAGGAAAAAGAAATCATAAGGAACTTATCAAACTTGAACTATTAACATTCCTACATGGACAAACAATAATTGTAACTGATGAAACTTTTCACAGTGTGTAAATAGTTGAAGGGAATAGAAATATGTGTATGTGTGTCTATATCACAGGGTATACACACGTATGAAATCATATGTGAATGTGTGTACATAAGTTTAGAGGTACACATAGAAAGAGGGCACAGGACCAATTTAATAGGAAGCGATGATACTGAAAAGGTGAAATTAAGTGGTGAGAGAGGATTATAATGAGAGATGGAGAGAGATAGAATGGGGTAAACTATCTCATATAGAAGAGGAAAGGGAAAATGGTTAAAATGGAGGGGAAGAATAGGAAGGCAAAAGGGAATGGGTCAACCTTATTCTCACTGAATTTTGCTTGGGGATGGAATGAAATACACACTAAATAGGTTATCTCACCCTACAGGAGAGTAGGGGGAAAGGGATGAGAGCAGGGATGTTGGAAGGGAGGGCAGGCTGGGGAGGGGGAGGGAAGTTGGAAGCACACATTTTTGAAAAGGGATGGGATCAAAGTAGAGAACTGACAAAGTGGGAGGTGGGATGGGAGGGAGGGAAATATAGTCAATCTTTTACAATTTATCTACGATGTTAATGTTTGGCATTAGCTACACATGTACAACTGATACTGAACTGTTATCTTCCCAGTAATTGTGGGTGATGAGGGCAGAAGGGAATGAATGTGGAATTTAAAATTTTAAAATCAAATGTTTAACATTATATATATATTTATGTATATATATATATATATAATCTATTATGAATACTATTTTACATGTAATTGGGAAATAAGGTATACAGGCACTGGGGCATAGAGATCCTCCATGCCCTACTGGAAAAGTCGCAGGGGGTATAGGAGATGATATGGGAGGGAGCAGATTGAAGGAAGGGATATCCTGTGGGATTGTTCTTTTGGGGTGATGGGTAGGGGAAAAACAGGGAGAAAATTTGTAACTCAAAACCTGACAGAAATTAATGATGTAAATCGGAAGTTAATAAAGCATTTGAAAAATGAAAAACAAAATAAAATTGAAAATTGAAAAAAAAGATTCTACAGTCCTTGTCTTTGTAGTCTGTTTTTCACCCATTTTGAGGCAGGGCCTTAGCTATACCCTTCCTCTAGGGTTCCCAAGCCTTTACTATTTAAATTTTTCTCTGGGGCAATACTTACCTTGTTTTCAGGGTCAGAGGGGTGATTAGTGTAGCCTGGGTTCTCTGCCATCCTGGTCCCTGGAAGTTCAGAGGGGCTTTGTAAAATTCCATCTTGTGTGTTGGTATTCCCAAGAATAGCTGCTACCACTGCCAGGAACCCTGCATTTGCCTCTTACCCAGCTCAGTGCAATCCCAGCCCTGCAGTGACACACCTGGGAATGGCCCTTGTGGTTGGTGTATCCACTTGCCACCACATGGACTAGGGCTTGTCTGGACATCTATCTGTACGTCACATCTGTCATCTGGGCCCTTGCATGCTTTCCCCATGTCGTCGTCTAGGCCTCACCATGCAGTTATTAAGCAGGTTAAATGCTCATAATACAAAAACAAGTAGAAAGATAGTTCCTACCCTCCAAGAGCATACAATTCTAATGGGTGAGAATGACATTTAAAAAAGGTAACAATGTATTTTATTTGGAAAATAGTTTAGAGACCAACAAAGAGATACGGCTGAACTGGACACCTTCAATAAATGAGAGTTCTGGGAAGAAATATCCAATGAGAAGGCCGTTGCTATTGTTGTTGTTTGTCCTTCCTTCCAGAAGGCCATGATGTCATAGCTTGATTGTGAATTGGATTTAAGTGAGGCATGGCTGTGCCAAGTCAACAGCTTCACTCTTTTCTCCTGAGGCATCTGGGTCCATGTGAAGACATAGATCAGGAAAACTAGAGATTGCCCCAGATGCAATAGAAGATCTTGCCCTTTTTTTTTCTTGGTTCATTAGAGTTTATTTTAGTGAATACATGCATTATAGGAAACAAAAACAAAACACACAAAAGGCTGAGACTTGAGTTACTTCTGTCCCCCAAATGCTTACTGTCAAGTCTTTGAGGGGCAAACAAGAGAATTCCATAGAAAAAAAAAGGCAACACTAGAACAACATTTTTAGTCACACTGTTAAGCGGATTCTCCCAAAGCCATGGCTTCCCCCCAGGTTTTTTTTTTTTAATCCTGAAACTGACAGTAAATACTCAAGAGGATTGTTAGCCTAGGTAAACATTCAGTAGTCTGAAGAATCTTTTCCACATTTTGCAGTCTTAAGCCTTTCTATTCACTCCTTGTAATGCTCCAACCATCCCTGTCTTTCTCCCCCTAGGAAACTTAGCCCAGAACAGCATTGCTTCTATGGTGGAGGCTCTATTAAAAAAAAAAAAAAGCCAAATTTCCTAAGACCTAGTTTTGGAACAGAGTCAGAGTAATGTACAAAAATATTCAACAGAACTATTAAAGATGTAGTCATCAAGGAGTCTTTCCATCACAGCAAAGGAGTCTTTGCCTCTCAGAAAAAACTGGATTTTTTTGCATATTCTTTAGGGTTTATTTATTTGTCCCACGAATAAAATGGCACCTGTAGGATTGTGTAGAATGAAAAATATAAATGGTCTGTCTACTATAAACCAAGGTGGTGATGATCTTGCTATTAGAATGGCAGTTGTTGCTGCAGAAGCTTTGGTGCCGTCTTCACTCATTTCGATTTTTGCTTTTTGCAAGATGTGAGAAACATGAAGGTTTCCTGATCTTGCTATTTTTGCAAAATTTGCCTTCGATGGATCAAACATGTCAGTAACGCCAAGAGCCTTCAGGGACTCCTTCAGATCAAGTTCTGCTACTGCTGTGAATTTGGGCAGAACCAGCTGCACTCTCTTTGGCACCATGTTAGCCATCCAGCTCTGTATTGTTTTGTTGCTGATGTGAGGGATGATGGCCGAGAGTGGGGTGGTGCTCTCTGTTGGCAGGGCAATCAACATGCTGATGCTTTCTCCGTGGTAAGGCAGTTCAATGAAATTGTACCATAAATCATTAGGCGTGCTCGCTGACCCACATCGGAACACTGCCAGCTGAGCCAGCATTGGTACTTGGTAAGTCTTCTCATCACCTGCCATAAACAAGTGTTTCTTCGTGTTCTCAGGTTGAAATCTTGACTTCCACAAACCCTTGAAATATATTGCATTGACAAGTACCAGCTTCGTGAGTACACCATCAATAAAGTCTGGGGAGATGAGGCTGTCAATCATTCTTCTAGTTTCATTTTTAACCCAGAGATTGATGGTATCAGCAGCAGAGGATTTAGCTTCAAAGTTCAAATTCCGGAAATCACACTGAAACACATCTTTGTTCCTTGTAACAAAAGGCACTTCCATTTTAAAGCCATTCTTCACAAAAAGGATTAGCCACTGTGACAATGTCTTTATTCTTCTTGGAGACAAGGGCCTTGTTGATCTTCTTTAAAACTTTATCAAAACCATTGACACCATATCTCATCACGGTTGTCAGCTGCTTCTTTGTTTTGCCATCAGCTCCAAGCTGAAGCATTCCTCGGATTGACGCAATCCCCTGGGGAGAAATGATGACATTCTCACGAGGTTGAGATTTGACGATCTGATTAAAAACTTGCATCCCAGTGTCGGAGCCAAGTTCCTCAAGAAAGAAAGGATCAAGATGGGAGTAGGCTGATGTCAGTCACTGTGCTGAGAAGGAGAAGTGCAAATTGCCAAGACATCATTCCTTCTTGAAGGACAATCTCCTCTCACTCCAGATCGCCAGGTACGCCATTAGGGAGCAGCGGCAGCGGCAGCAGCCGACGCTGGGTCCTGCGAGGGCGGGGAGAAGACGGAAGAAGAGGAAAAAAAGCAGGAGGAGGAAAAAAAGGGGAAGGAGGAGAAGGGGAAAGGAGGCGGCAGCGGGGAAGGTGCTAGCGCCACAAAGCTCCCTTTATAGTCCTGGACCGCGACTCCGAGAGCTGCTCTTCGCAGCCCGGGCTTTATCAAGCAGATGGAGCGGGCGCAGAGCAGACTGTGAGCCCCGTGCAGCCCCCGCCCCCTTCCTTCCTAGACCTTGCCCTTTCAAAACTAAAATCTCTTTCCCAGGTCTCAGTTGGTCTGACAATGCCCATTCATTGATTGAGACTACATTAAAAAATGAGTCAAAGAATGGCCTCTTTTATCTTGTTAAAAAAAAAATTGTTTTGTTTTTGTTTTTCCCTATCTGGGAGGAAAGACCATTAGGATTTCTGGCTAAAACTAAGACAAGTGCTATTTATGTTGGCTCTGAGCCATCAAAACCCAAACAATGACCTTTAGTCTCTACTGCAATTGTGTTTCTTATAAGCAACAAATTGTAGGATTGTGGATTTTAGTCCGTTCTGCTATCCACTTCCACTTTATGGAAGAGTTCATCCCATTCATATTCAGTTATGATTACTGACTGTCTTCCCATTCTAACTGCCTCCCCTTGTTTGTGCTTTTCTCTCTCCTTTCTTCCTTACCCTCCTCATTTATGTTTGGTTTCTGACCACCTTCTTCTTCAGTCTTCCCTCCCTTTTATCAGCATCCACTTCTTTTTCTTTTCTCTTCCCCCTACTATTTCTTCCATCCCTGTGATAGCCAGAATGATTAAGCAATCAATATAGTCAGAATGATTAAGGTTTAAGGCATGATCTTTTAAAAAAGAAATATAGCCCATAAGCCCCATGATATCTTAAGAGGTTTTAGCAATAAAAATTTGTAATCCTTTGGGCAGAGCACCCACAGTTAATGGCATGATGCCCTAGGTGGACAGAGAGGAGGGACAAGGGAAGAAAGGATGGTAGGAAGGAAGGAAGAAAGAAGGAAGGAAGGAAGGAAAAAGGAAGGAAGGAAGGAAGGAAGGAAGGAAGGAAGGAAGGAAGGAAG
>NW_027185809.1:44641936-44680678 GCF_028583685.1 Petaurus breviceps papuanus
GAAGGAAGGAAGGAAGGAAGGAAGGAAGGAAGGAAGGAAGGAAGGAAGATATGATGGAAGGACATGTGTTGCCCATTTGGGACTGGCCTGTTCTGTCCCCAGTGGAGCATCTACAAGTACTCACAGGCTGTTGTTTGTCCTTCATTTCTGAACAGCAGAATGGCATTGGGAAGGTAATGTCATGACTTGCAAGTGAATTTGATTTAAATGAGGCAGGGCTGTACAAAGTTACCAGTCTCATTCTTTCATCCAGAGTTATCTGGGTAGGGCCTTCCCTTTTATTCATTCATTAATTTATTTATTTATTTATTTATTTATTTATTTATTTATTTATTTATTTATTCATTCATTCATTCATTCATTCATTCATTCATTCATTCATTTATTTATTTATTTTTGACTAGGTAAAATAGTCCATTTTTGCCTTATTTCTTACCTAGCCTTAATCATTGCATGGGTATTACCTCAGAAAAACTGAGATCCCAGAAAGACTTTAGTTTAAAAGGCCAAGGTCTCCCACTGCATCTATAGCCATCTCCAGTTGCCCTGACCTATATCTTGCCATATACCCAGATGCTTCAGGAGGACAGAATAAGAATTGTCACTTACCCTTACCTATGTATACTCTGCCCAAAGGAATGTAAATTTTGATCACAGAAATATCACAAAACATCTTGAGGTTTACAGGATAATTACCTTTTTAGCACTATGTTTTAAACTTAAATCACTCTGACTCTCACTGGCTTGCCAATAATAGGTCCCAGCTCAAGACACCTTGGTCATTGTTTGGGTTCTGATAGTTCATAATTAATGTAAACAGCAATTGAATCTGTTTAGGCCAGAAAATTTGTGGGTTTTTTCCTCCCAATCAGGAGAGGATATAGGAAAGGAGGGTACTTTCATTGTATGAAAATATTAGATGGAGGAGGCATAATACACCAATATTTTGTCTTAAAATCATTTGATTACTTAAGTGGAATTCAACATCAATGTGATTCAATGTTGTGATGTAGAAATGTAACCTTAGAGTGAAATAAAAGAGGTGTATTTTCCAGAGATAAGAAAATGACAGTCTTTTTGAACTGTGTTGTCAGACAGTATCTGAAATTCATGTAATGAATAACATGACTGTAGAAGGATTTTGATAAGTTGGAAAGTGACCAAAGTTAGGAAATAAATGTGATAAAAGACTCTTTAGTCCATATCATATGTGGGATTTTTGAGGAACTGAGGATGTTTAGCCTCGAAAAGATTCAAAGCAATATAGGGCATGGTAGTTTGCAGTCATTTATTTGAAATAATGTCAGATAAAATAGGGGTTGTACTTCTGCTTGTCACCTAAGGAAAAAAAACAAGCAGAAATGGATGGAAAATTGGAGTTAAGGTTTAGGCATCATGTTAAGAAAAAAAAATCTTAAATCTTGAACTGTCCAAAAGTGGAACGGACTTGCCATTGGACATTACCTTATTTGAAATCTTGAAGCATAGACTGTAGAAATATTTATAGGATATTGTATATTGCAAAGCACTTTATGAATCTAAGTTAAAATGACAATTCTACCTAAATTAGCTTATTTATTCTGTACCACACCAATCAAACTGCTAAAATATATTTATAGGGCTTGAAGAAATAAAACAAACTTCATGTGGAAGCACAAAATATTAAGAATATCAAGGGAATCATTAACAAAATGTGAAGGAAGGTAGCTTAGCTGTACCCAATCTCAAACTGTATTACAAGGAGGTAATCTTCAAAACAATCTGGTACTGTCTAAGAAACAGAGTGGTGGATACATTTGAATAGATTAGTATACAGTACACAGTAGTAAATTACTATAGTGATCTAGTACTTGATAAATGCAAAGGTCCAAGCTTTGGGGTCAAGACCCCACTGTTTGACAAAAACTGCTGGGAAAACTGGAAAGAAATTTGGCTGAAAGTAGGTATAGATGAACATATCTCACCTTATATGAAGATAAGGTTAAAATGGATACATGGATTACACAAAAAGAGTGATACTGCAAGGCCTAGTGATGATGAACCTGCAGCCTAGAGGCCATATGTGGCCCTCTATGTCCTCAAGTGCAGCCCTTTAACCGAATCCAACTTCACACAACAAATTCCACAGTTTCCCCACCTCTGCAAGAAAATTAGGGGAGCATGAAATAGTTTGCCTGTGAGATCTATGAATAAGGTAAGAATTTCTAACTAAACAAGAGATAAAGAGCATTACAAGATGTAAAATGTATACTTTTGATTTTTTTTTAATTTAAAAAAAGTTTTTGCATACACAAAACCATTGCAATCAAGATTAGAAGGAAAGCAGACAACTGGGAAAAAATTACAGCAAGTTTCTCTGATAAAGTCCTTTATTTCTCACATATAGAGGGAACTTATACAAAATGATAAGAATAGAAGTCATTCCCCAAAAGATAAATAGTCAAAGGAGAAGAACATTTTTCAGAAGAAATAAAAACTGTCTGTAGTCATATGAAAAAATGTTCTAAATCATTATTATTAGAGAAATGCAAATTAAAATATCTCTGAGGTACCACTTCACATCTATCTGATTGGCTAATAATACAGAAAAGGAAAATAACAAATTTGGGAGGGGATGTAGGAAAATTGAGACACCAAAGGAGCTGGTAACTAATATAGCCATTTTGGACAGCAATTTGGAACTATTTACAAAGAGACATAAAATCCATACATACCTTTTAACCCAACAATAAAAAGGAAAATTATACATATGTGTATGTATACACACACATGTGTGTACAAAAATGTATATAACAGCTCCTTTTGTGGTGGTGACAAAATGAAGTTCTAGGGAATGCACATTAATTGACTAAACAGATAGTGGCATATGACTTTGATGGAATGCTATTATGCTATGAAAATTCATGAGCAGGAAGCTTTCAGAAAAACCTGGAAAGATTTCCATAGAGGGAAGTGAATAGAACCAGAAGAACACTATACACAGCAACAGCAACAGTGTGTGATGATTAAATGTGAATGACTTAGCTATTTACAGCATTACAAAGATCTAAGACAATTTTGAAGGGCATCTTATGAAAAGTGTTATCAGCCTCTAGAGAGAGAACTGATGAAATCTGAATTCAGATTAAAGCATACATTTTTTTAAATTTTATTTTTGTTTTCGGAAAGGACGGTCCATGTTTCATTTCACAATATGACTAACATAGAAATATATTTTGAATGACTGTACATGTATAACCTATATCAAATTGCTTGCCTTCAAAATGAAGTGATAAGGGAAGGAGAAAGGGAAAGAATTTGCAAGACATGAGTTCAAATCTGACAAATAAAAATTTAAAACACAGGAGGGCATTGTTAAAGAACAGAATCTAGGTGACACAAATGGATACAGTGCTAGGCCTGGATTCAGGAAGACTTTTGTTTCTGAGTTCAAATCTGGCCTGAGATATTTTTTAGCTGTGTGACTCCGGGCAAGTAACTTAATGTTATTTGCTTCAGTTTCCTGTTTTGTAAAATGAACTGGATAAAGAGATGTAAAACCAGTCTATTATCTTTATTAATAATACCCCAAATGGAGTCATAAAGAGTCACTCACACCTAAAATGATTCAGCAACAAGTTGGACTCTGAGGTCCCCTCCAAACCCAAAATTTAAAAATTCTGTATTTCTGTCTTCTCTGAAATTCTATGCTTAATTATTTGCTTCTATGTATTTGCATACACTGATACCCATGTCTGGACTATACTGTTTTATAATATCTGCTTTTCAAAATCCTGTATGGGACAGAGATTAAATTTGATCAGCATTAAGAGAAACATAGCTTTTAACAATGGTGACGTGATATCATCTAAATTATTCTGGTTTAAGAAAGACATTGATAAGCTAGAGAAGGTCCAGAAAAGAATGAACCAAATGGGAAAAGGTTTTGTCTCTATGTCATATAATGATTGATTGAAAGAATTAAGGAGGTTAAGCCTCTAGAAAAGAAGAGGGGGTGGGGGTGGAGATGATTTATTATAGTTGTCATCAAGGATTTGAGGGGTTATCATGTGGAAGAGAAAATTGACTTCTTTGGCCCAATGAGACAGAGGAGAAAACAATTGGGTGCAGTTTTTTTAAAAGAAAATTTCTGTTTGCAGTCAGGAAAAAAAAATCCTAATAATTAGTCATTCAAGAGTGAAATGAACTGCATCAAAAGGTGTGGTTTCCCCATTTGTGGAAGTCTTCAAGCAGAGACTGATTAGAAGACCACTTCTCCGGTTGTCAGGTTCCTTTCATTTAAGGTGAACAAGAAAGCCACAGAAATCTGGTCCAACCTTCACATTCTGTAATTTCTTTGATCCTAGAAGACTGAAGTAGTAACAATGAATGAGATCTGAAAACAGGAAAGTTTGAGATTAAAATAGATGTTTATGTATCTATATGTTTATGTGAAATTTCCTAATTATTAGAATTATCTAGAAGTTGAATGGGCTAGATTGGAAAGCAGTGGTTTCTTATCAAAAATATTCACATGGAGGATGAATGAATATGTTATGGTCATCTGTGTAGAGGTCGAACTGTACATAGACTGAAGCTACTGAGGACTTTGAAAATCTTTAATTTTACAGTTATTTACAAGATTCAATATGGATCCTCAATAAAGTGTTTGTTGTTCAGCTAATGTGCTCTTAAGCTGCATTTAGAAATATATATCATTCAGAAGAGTGAAGTGATTATCATACTGTAATTGCTGTGGTTTGATTGCATAAGGAATACAATATTGTGTTCTAAGTACCAGATTTCTGAAAAGGATATTGACAAGCTGGAGAATTTCCAGAAGAGTCTGATCAGGATGTTTAGGACACTGGAAAACATGTAATATAAGTATTGATTTTAAGTAACAGAGATGAAAGAAGAGATGAAAACACGAACCTACTCATAGTTATGGTCACACCCAGTGGTTATACCCTCCAGGCATAAGTTATGTACAGATAAATTTGGGTGACACCAGGCACTCCCTGGTCTCTTACTGTCTTTGCACCCAAGATAAAACCTCAAACCCTCCCCTTATAAACAGCAACATACAGCCTTTTAAAAATTGCATAAATACATAAATAAAACGTGGTTTTTGTCCACTGGTTAGTCAGCCTTATCCAGAATACACCAGCCAGGTTGGTCACTGAGGCTGACTCACTAGCAGAATTGGGTGTTCCCACATAATTCTTCTCAGAGTCATGATCTGGCTTGGGGACCTTCCTGTACCCTTGAAAGCATGGAAAGCTTCAGGCCCAGTGGTCTTGCCTAACACCATATCTGGTCCTAGACAAATATACTTGCCTTTACAATAAACATCTTGTACTCTGCATCAAAAAAGGGCACCTCAATTCATTGAAAATAGCATATTTAATGAGAATCAGTTAATATGTAAATTACTTATACACAATTATTTTTACAAAATTTTACAATTTACATAATTACAAAATTTTTACACAATTACAATTTTTTCCTCCATGTGATGATTGTAGTTGGAAGGCATGATATATTTAAAAATTCATATGTTGCAAAACAAATTAAAAGAACAATAATATTTAAAAGGCATAAAATGGTGAGGAGGTAAGGAAAAGGGAAGAAGCATGGGCCTTACCAATGTTAATGATAACAAGTCTTAATCATAGGACAACATAATCAATGTCATCAATTATGAAGAGCTTTTGTGGAATAAAGTAATTATTTTTTTTTACTTGGTCTTAAGTACAGAACTAGAAGTAGTGCACTGAAGGTTCAGGGAGGAAGATTTCAGTTTGATGTAAGGATACATTTCCTAAAAGTTATTGGAATGGAATAGGATACCTTTGGTGGTAGGTAACTGATTTTCCCCAAAGCCATTGAGTTTTAATAGAGTGAGGCAGCCTATGGAAACCTACTCAGAAAAAAAAAAAAACATTTTGGAATGTTTAGAAAATACATCATATTATAAAGGAAACCAATTGTAATGGGGAAATAAAGAAAAGCAATTTTGCTTTTCCAGTTTCAAGATGTTCTAAACTATCTTTATAGACAGTTTGTGGAGGAAGGAGCCCTGACTGGAAATCATCAACCAAAAACTATATAATAACTTGTTGAATCGTGTGTCAGTTTAACTGGTTTTTGAGGTCGTTTTCAACTTTGACAACTTTAGATGTATGAAGACATTTATACATGAAAAAATGAGTTAATGAATGGATTTTTTTTCATTTAAGAACCTGATTCTTCTTTTTACCCAAGACTTTCAAAATAAGTGCAGGAATGAGCAGCAAAAGAATGTCCTTATCAAGCAATAGATCAAGGTCAAAGAATTTCAAATTAGTTAATGAGTTGATTTAAGAAATGCACAAAGTAACATAGAAAATTTTTCATATCTCTTATAGCTATATAATTGTATTATATATAATGCATACATATATTACATGAACATTATAGTAATAAAATTCTTCAAAACTAGAACAGCCGGTATCCAGGACCTTTTATTTGCTACACAGCCATCTAGTTCAGGAAATCAAGAACAATGTCTATTCATCAAATGGGAGCATGCTATCACGTACTAAGTTGTAAAAATAAATATTGGTCCCCAGCATTGATACTGAATAAATTAATTTTTAAACAAGGTTGTATTTTTGTGAAACAGAAAAAAATTTTGATTGCACTAATATCATGATGTATGTAATCATCATTCTCTTTTCACTTGATATCATTTAATTTTCCTTTTACCTCAGTTTTCTTTCTTCTTTTACCTTTTTATGCTACTTCTATTAGAGAGTGCTAAAATATTCTTAATATAATAAGAATGTATTCACCTTTAAAAATATAACCTATATTCATGTAATATGACCTATATTCAATAAATAACCTCCAAGCTCTTCGATCCCTCATTGTAGAAGCTGCCAGATTCTGGGTTATCCTGATTGTGTTTCCACACTATTCAAATTCCTTCTTCCTGGCTACTTGTGATATTCTCTCTTTAATCTGGGAATTCTGAAATCTGGCTACAATATTCCTAGGAGTTTTTTTTTTTTGGGGGGGGGTGATTGGTAAATTCTTTCAACCTCTATTTTGCTTACTGGTTCTAAAACATGAGGGCAGCTTTCTTTGAGATCTCCCTGGAGGATGATTTCTAGGTTCTTACTTTAATCATGGCTTTCAGGTATTCCAATAATTTTTAAATTATCTCTCCAGGATCTATTTTTCAGGTCAGTGGTTTTTCCAATGAGATATTTCACATTGCCTTCTATTCTGTCATTTGTTTGGATATGTTTAACAGCATCTTGATTTCTGATAAAGTCACTAGCTTCCCTTTGGTCCATTCTAAATCAGAGGGAATGATTCTCCTAATTAAGCTTTTGAGATTCTTTTTCCCTCTGGCAAATTCAGCTTTTTAAGTCACTCGCTCCTAATTGCCTTTTCGAGCCTCATTTGCCATTTGAGTTAGTCTGTTTTTTAAGTAGTTATTTTCCTCAGTCAGGCTGTTGACTCACATTTCATAATTTTCTTGCATCGTTCTCATTTCTCTTCCCAATTTTTCCTGCACTTCTCTTGTCTGCTTCTTAAGGTCCTCTATGGCCTATAACCAGCTCGTATTCTCTTTTGAAGCTTTTGGTGCAGGAATTCTGATTTCACTGTCTTCCCCCTATTCCATGCTTTGCTCCTTTTTCCCCCAAAATAGGGGTCTAATGTTGGAATCTTCTGTCAGTTTTGTTTCTTTTGTCTGGCCATGTCACCCCTCAGTCACTTGACCCCTGGGCTTTTTGCCACAGTAGAACTTTGCCATCAGACAGGGGAACTTTTGTCCCAAATGCTGGGATTTTCTGAGCTGCCAGAGGTATTAGTTGGGTGCCCTCCCTGAAGCCTCCACACATCGTGGCAAGCTGGTAACATATCCCAGAACCTCCACCCTAGACTTCAATCCAGATCCAAACAGGTTAAACAAGAGCGATTACTCCTCAGACTTGTCACTGGGTCTCCCTACAGTCTGCAGTCCAGGAGCTGAAGCTGCAATGTGGTGCTGGCTCTGCGAAGGCATCTCAGTGGCTTCCAGGCCTGAGGGGCAAAAGCCAATGCTCTCCCAACTACTGGTCCCAAAGTCCACACTGCACTGACCTCTCACTTTGTCCTTCACATCTATGTGATTATTAATCTGGAAATGGCCACAGCTGCTGGTGATCTGGAGTCCCTCCAGCAGGTGGTTGGTCAGATCCACCCTGGAGCTAAAACCTCAGGCTCACCAGGCCTGGGCTCAGCTCCCATAGTGCTGCACTGGCCAATTCCTGTGCACCTGCCAGGCTGTCCTCAGAAGGAGGTTATCTTCTTTGTGTTATTTTGTGGGTTCTGTAGCTCCAAAGTTTGTTCAGAGTCCCTTTGTACATGAATTAGGGAAGGTGGAAGTTGAAGCCTCGAGGAGGTCCTATTTCTACTCTACCATCTTGATCCTATTTCCAGGACTCTAGAATCTTATTGTTGTGAGAGGGAGGACCAAATTCAGAAGGAGAGAATATTGACTCCATACCCACAGCTCCAGCCTCACCAGGGAACTTGTCTCAAGCGTAGAAAACATGTTTAGATGAGGTCAAAAAGAACTTTGAAAACCAAATTAGAGTGGTAGAAGGTAAAATGAATAATTCTTTTAAAGCAAAAGTGAAAAATTAGGGAAAAAAACATTACAATGAAGAAATCATGTCCTTAAAAAGAAAAATGTGTAAACTAAAAATGAAATATGAACATATGGAAAATAAGCTTCAAAAACTGAGGTAAATAATTCACTAAAAATTAGAATCAACCAAATTGAACAAATGACACTATGAGGAATCATGAATTAAACACAACATGAAAAATGAAAATTTTAAAAAGAGGTAAAATATCTCAATGGAAAAAATGACTGACCTAGAAAACAGATCTAGGAGAGAGAATCTGAGAATTGTAGGACTACCAGAAAATGATGATGAAAAAATTATCTTGGGCAACATCTTCAAAACACTTATCATAGAAACCTGCCCTGAGATCCCAGAATGAGAGAGTAATATAGAAATCAAGAGAATCCACCAAACACCTCCTGAAACAGATCCAAATTGAAAAGTCTGCAAAATGTTGTGGCCAAATTCCAGAACTATCATATAAAGGAGAAAATACTACAAGCACTCAGAAAGAAACAATGCAAATATTGCAGAACCACAGTGAGGATTGCACAGGATCTGGCAGCTTCTACATTGAGATATCACAGGAATTGGAATATGATTTTTCAAAAGCAAAAGAGCTGGGATTTGGGGGGCAGAGCCAAGATGGCGGAGTAGAAGCACGACCTTCCCGCGGCTCCGGCTTCCACCCTCCCCAATCCATATAAAAAGGGGACTCTAAACAAACTTTGGAGCTGCAGAACCCACAAAATGACACAGAGAAGCTAACCTCCCGCTGAGGACAGCCCGGCAGGCCGGCAGGAATTGGCCAGAGCAGCGCTCTGGGAGGGGAGCCCAGCACCACGCAGAGGCTTTAGCCCCAGGGCGGGCCTGACCAGCCACCAGCCAGAGGGACTCCAGATCAGCAGCAGCTGTGGCCATTTCCAGATTTATCAATACATAGATGCGAAGGACAAGGTGAGAGGCCAGTGCAGTCTGGACTTTGGGACCCAGGAAGTAGGAGTGCGTGGCTTTTACCCCCGGAGCGAGAAACCTCTGAGACGCCAGCACAGCCTGCCAGCACCACGTGGCGGCTTCAGCTCCTGGCCTGCAGAGTGTAGGAGGACCAAGCACCAGTCTGAGGGGTAATCGCTCTTGCTTTAACCTGCTTGGATCTGGATTGCAGTCTAGGGTGGAGGTCCTGGGGTGTGTGTCCAGCTTGCCAGAGCGTGTGGAGACCTCAGAGAGGGCACCCATCTAATACCTCCGGCAGCTGAGAAAACCCCAGCGTTTGGGACGAAAACTCCCCTGTCTGGTGGCAGAGTCCTACTGTGGCAAAAAGCCCAAAAGTCAAATCATTGAGTGGCAAAATGAGCAGGCAAAGGAAACAAAGCAGACAGAAGATTCCAACATGACACTCCTATTTTGGGGATAAGAAGGAGCAAGGCATGGAACAGGAGGAAAACAGTGAAGTCAGAACTCCTGCACCAAAAGCTTCAAAGGAAAATACAAGCTGGTTACAGGCCATAGAGGACCTTAAGAAGCAGATAAGAGAAGTGGAGGAAAAATTGGGAAGAGAAATGAGAACAATGCAAGAAAATTATGAAATGAGAGTCAACAGCCTGACTGAAGAAAATAATACCTTAAAAAACAGACTGACTCAAATGGCAAAGGAGGCTCAAAAAGGCAATGAGGAGAAGAATGCCTTAAAAAGTCGAATTTGTCAGATGGAAAAAGAATCTCAAAAGCTCACTGAGGAGAATCATTGCTTCAGAATTAGATTGGAGCAAATGGAAGCGAATGACTTTATGAGAAATCAAGATGCGGTCAAACAGATCCAAACAAATAAAAGAATAGAAGGCAATGTGAAATACCTCATGGGAAAAACCACTGACCTGGAAAATAGATCCAGGAGAGATAATTTAAAAATTATTGGACTGCCTCAGAGCCATGACCAAAGTAAGAGCCTGGAAATCATCCTCCAGGAAGTCCTCAAAGAAAACTGCCCTGATGTTTTAGAATGAGAGGGAAAACTAGAGATTGAAAGAATTCACCAATCACCTCCTGAAAACGATCCCAAAAAGAAAACTCCTAGGAATATTATAGCAAGGTTCCGGAATTCCCAGATTAAGGAGAGAATATTACAAGCAGCCAGGAAGAAACAATTTGAATATTGTGGAAACAAAATCAGGATAACCCAGGATCTGGCAGCCTCTACACTGAGGGATCGAAGGGCCTGGAATGTGATATTCCGGAGGTCAAGGGAGCTGGGATTAAAACCAAGAGTCACCTACCCAGCAAAACTGAGTATCATGTTTCAGGGGAAAATGTGGTCATTCAGTGGAATACAGGACTTTCAAGCATTCTTGCTGAAAAAGCCAGAGTTGAATAGAAAATTTGACATTCAGATACAGGAAGCAAGAGTAGCATGAGAAGGTAAATAGGCAAAAGAAATCATAAGGAACTTATCAAAGTTGTACCATTTTTTTGTTTGAAGTAATTGGGGTTGAGTGGCTTGTTCGGGGTTACATGGCCAGTTGTTGTTTCTGGGTGTGGTGCTGGGTCTCTGGGCCCGGATTTGATCCGGGTCGTCCTGGCACTGGAGCTGGTGCTCTTGCTCGCTGAGCCACCTGGCCAAAGTTGAACTATTAACATTCCTACATGGAAAAACAATAATTGTAACCTATGAAACTTTTCTCAGTAGTTGAAGGGATTAGAAATATATATATATGTCTTTATATGAGGGTATGCGGGCATATGAATACATATGTGAATGTGTATATATATGTTTACAGGTATACATAGATAGAGGGCACAGGACCTATTTAACAGGAAGGGATGATACTTAAAAGGTGAAATTAAGAGGTGAGAGGAATATAATGGGAGGAGATGGGAAGAGACAGAGTGGGGCAAACTATCTCATACAGAAGAGGCAAGGGAAAATGGTTACAATGGAGGGGAAGAATAGTAAGGCAAAAGGGAATACTTCAACCTTATTCCTATTGAATCTGGCTTGAGAAGGGAGGGAAATACACACTAAATAGGGGATCTCACCCTCCAGGAGAATAGGGGGGGAAGGGGATGTGAGGGGGGATGATGGAGGGGAGGGCAGGCTGGGGGGGAGGGAAGTTGGAAGCACCCACTTTTGAAAAGGGACAGGATCAAAGTAGAGAATAGAACAAGTGGGAGGTGGGATAGGAGGGAGGGAAAAATAGTCAGTCTTTTACAATACATCTACTATGTTATTGTTTTGCATTAGCCACACATGTACAACCTACACTGAACTGCTTGTCCCCCCAGTGGGGGTGGGTGGCAGGGGAGGGGAAGGGAATGAATCTGGAACTGAAAGTTTTAAAATCAAATATTCAAATATATATATATATATATATATATATATATATATATGTGTGTGTGTATGTGTGTGTGTGTGTGTGTGTGTGTGAAAAAAAATAAACTGTGACACCCACTATTGGGGGGTCTTTGTTCTGAAAAAAAAAAAGCAAAAGAGCTTGAGTTACAACCAAGGATCACCTATCTAGCAAAAATGAAAATATTCTTCCAGGCAAGGAGATGGTCATTCAATGATATAACAGACTTCCTGATGAAAAAGCCAGAACGTAATGAAAAATTCAACCTCCATTTACAACTCTCAATTGAGACATAGAAAAGTAAGTAGGGAAAACACACACACACACACACACACACACACTGAGACAATCTGTTATTTAAAAAGAGAAAACTGTTTAAATCCCTATATGGGAAGCTGATATGTGTTAATACTGAGAATTCTATACCTATAGTGACCTCTGAAATGGCTATAGGTAAATAAAGCGTGTGGGTATAAATTAAACAAAATGATGATAAAAAAAAATCATCATTAAGGGTGTGATAGTAATGGCAATTAAAGATTCCCCTGTATTGGCTTGGTTTTGAAATTGATTGTGTTAAAACCCAGAGCTTGTTAATCCCACCTGTGGGATGGACTTGATGTGAAAAGAGAGTCCTGAACTGGGAGGAGCTGGTGACATAGATTTGGAGACACAAGAGAGAGGCGGAAGACCTTTTTGGAAACAGCACCCACGTGGAAGCAGGGAGAGAGACTAAGAGAATTGCTGGTGGCCGCTTTGAATTGCCCTGGACTTTTGAGACCTGCCCCCTTGGGTTCCAAGGACTGAGGAGACATGGCTGTTTTGCTGGTACTTTGTCTGTCTGTTGTGATGTTGTTTTGCCAGATTTGTCCACTGGTGAAAGACAGTCCTGTTGTTGAAGAAGTCCTGGAACCTGGCTTTTGGCTAAGAAGCCCTGAGACTGTCCTGCAGACAGAGAGTGAATACTGTCCTCTGGCAAAGGACAGTGCTGTTGTTGCAGGGGTCTGGAGACTGTCCTGCAGACAGAATGAATACTGTCCACTGGTGAAGGACAGTGCTGTTGTTGCAGGGGTCTGGAGACTGTCCTGCAGACAGAATGAATACTGTCCACTGGTGAACGACAGTGCTGTTGTTGCAGGGGTCTGGGAACCTTTCTGTTGGTTCAGAAGCCCTGAAGAAGGATTTTCTTGTTATATGTTTACAGAAATCCTAGGAGAGGGTTTTGCTAATGTTTTCAGGGGTTTTAGGACTGTTCTACAGACAGAGGATGAATTAATGAAGAGACTGGCAATGTATCTTGTGGCCTTGCTAAGCCTTGTCTCCCCAGGAACTAAGATTGCTGAGAACTTGCCTCGTGTCAAGATGAAGAAAAGACCTCCATTTGGGTATTAGGTGCTGTGTTTAAACTTGATAGAACTCTGGGGTAGATTCAAATGTGATCCAGGGGTGGGGAACTTTTGACCTTTTTGTGTTTTGTGATGGACCAAATGAAGGTACAGCCTAGGGGTGGAGAAGTGTTTAGAACAGAGACTTTGTAATTGATTGAATGATTGGAAGGTCCTGGGGTGGGGTAGTACTTGGAGATTATTTAATCATCCTTAGTAAATGCTGTATTTTGAATGATGTCATGTTTTGATCTTCTCTGTTCTTGGTTGGTCACTGAATAAAATGGAGAGCACCTATGCTGGTATTTTGAACCTGGGAAATTGCCTTTCCTTGGTGTTACAGTACAAAGGGCTGCAAAGTGACTGCAATGGAAGAAGAGCAAAGAATGAAGCAGAAAAGGGTAAATTATGCCACATAAAGAGGCATAAAAACATTTTACTAGAGGGAAAGCAGGGAGGGAGATGAGCATTATATGAGCTTTTCCCTCATTGGTTCTGGTGCAAGGAGGTAATAATATAAAAAGTTAGGTATAGGAATCTATTGAGAAGAGACACAACTTATCATAATAGAGGGAAAGAGAGGAGGGAGAGGAGCACTGCATGAGATTTATTCTCATCAATCATGGTTCAAGGAAAAAATATCATACTACAATAAGTATAAAAATTTATCATACCCTACATGCAGTAGAAGGGGGGAAGGGGTAAGAAAAGAGGGGTTTTAGAAGGGAGGGAAGAAGTAGTAAGGGGAAGGGTAGGAAAAGAGAGGGGGCTGAGAAGAAGGGAATACTGAGGGAGGTGGCAGTCAAAAGGAAAACTCTTAAGGAGGTGAAGGAAGAAGGGGGAAAAATAAAAGAATAAATAGGGGAGGGAATAGGAGGGAGGGAAAGATACAGATACTAATCAAAACTGTGAGTGTGAATGGAATCAACTCTCCCATAAAACAGATGCAGATAGCAGAACAGATCAAAAACCATAATCCTACAATATGCTGTTTACAGAAACACATCTGAAACAGGGGGATACCTAGAGGGTAAAAGGCTGGAGTAAAATACATCATGTCTCAGCTAAAGCAAAAAAAAAAAAAAACAGGGCTAGCAATCCCTATCTCAGACAAAACAAAAGCAAAACTAGATATAATTAAAAGAGATAAGGAAGGAAACTACATCCAGCTAAAAGTAACCATCAAAAATGAAGCAATATCATTACTAAACATTTATGGACCAAGTGGTACAGCATCCAGATTCCTAAAGGAGAAGTTAAGGATGTTAGAGGAAGAAATAGATAGCAAAACTCTACTAGTGGGGTACTTTTATATGCCCCTCTCTGAGCCTGATAAATCTAACATCACAATAAACAAGAAAGAAGTTAAGTAGGAAAATAGAACCTTAGAGAAGTTAGATGCATTAGACCTCTGGAAAAAAATTGGATGCAGATAAAAAGGAAGATACTTTCATCTCAGCAGTACATGGCACATATACAAAAAGTGACCATGTGCTAAGGCATAAAAACCTCACAATTAGATGCAGAAAGGCATAAAAATATCAAATGCATCCTTCTCAGATGATGATGCAATAGAAATTTTATGTAATGAAGGGCCATGGAAGGATAGACAAAAAACTAATTGTAAACTAAATATGAATCCTAAAAAAATGAGTGGGTCAAACAAGAAATTATAGAAACAATAAGTAACTTCATTCAAGAGAATGACAGTAATGAGACAACATAACAAACTTGTGGGATACAGCAAAAGCAATTTTTAGTGGACGTTTAATACTGAATGCATAAATAAATAAAATAGAGAAAATGGAGATCAATAAACTGGGCATGCAACTGGCAAAGCTAGAAAAAGGACAGTTTAAAACCCCCAATTAAATGCTAAATTAGAAATAATGAAAATCAAGAGAGATCAATGAAATTGAATTTAAGAAAATAAATTTTTTTTTGCTTTTTGGAGGGCACTTTGGATTAAGTGACTTGCCCAAGGTCACACAGCTAGTAAGTGTAAAGTTTCTGAGGCCGGATTTGCACTCAGGTCTTCCTGACTCCAGGGCCAGTGCTCTACTTTTGTGCCAGCTACTCACCCCTAAGAAAATTATTGAATTAATAAGTAAAACTATAAGCAGGCATTAAGACCTTTAGTCAATATGATAGAAAAAGAAAGAAAAATAATTATGAGAATCAAAAATGAAAAGGGTGAATCTATCTCCAGTTAAGTGGAAATTAAAACTATAATTAGGAATTATTTGGCCCAATTATATGCACATACATTTGACAATCTTAGTGAAATGGATGAATATTTACAAAAATGTAAGTTGCCCAGACTGACTGAAGAAAAAGAAAAGTACTTAAATAACCCCATCTCAGAAAAAAAAAATGAATACATCATCAATGAACTCCCTAGGAAATAATCTCCAGGGCCAGATGACTTTACTAGTGAATTCTATCAAACATTTAAAGAACAATTGACTCCAATACTTTACAAACTACTTGGGATAGTGGGAAAAGATGGAATCTTACCAAATTCTTTTTATGACACAAATTTAGTATTGATACCTAAATCAGGAAGAGAAAAGACAGAGAAAAAAATTACAGATCAATTTCTTTTATGAATATAGGTGCAAAAATTCTAAATGAAATATTAACAAAAAGACTACAATAACTCATCGTGAGAATAATCCACTTTATCAGGTAGGGTTTATTCCAGGAATGCAAGGGTGCTTTAATATCAAGAAAAATATCAGTATAATTGATCACATAAATAACAAAAGTAGCAGAAAACATATGATTATCTCAATAGATACAGAAAAGGCTTTTGAGGAAATACAACACCCATTCCTATTAAAAACACTAGAAAATATAGGGATACATGGAGACTTCCTTAAAATAATAAGTAGCATATATCTAAAACCATGAGCAAGTTTTATATGTAATGGTGATAAGCTAGACGCATTTCCAATAAGATCAGGGGTGAAACAAAAATGTCCACTATAACTGCTTTTATTCAGTTTGGTACTAGAAATGTTATCAGTGGCAATAAGAGAAGAAAAATAAATATAAAGAATAAAATTAGGCAAAGAAGAGACTATGCTATCACTCTTTGCAGATGATATGAAGATATATACTTAGAGAATCAAGTAAATATCTACTTGAGACAATAAATAAATTTGGCCTAGCCATACTATTTTGTAGTCTGCATTATAAAGCAGCAGGCATCAACTAGTTGGTACTGGCTGAGAAATAGAGTAGTGAACCAATGGAATATATTGGGTACATGAGATTCAGTAGTCCATGACTATAGAAATCTACTGTTTGATAAACCCCAAAACCCCAGTTTTTGGGATGAGAATGCACTATTTCACAAAAACTGCTGGGAAAAGTGGAATATAGTATGGCAGAAATTGGGCATAGTTCAATATGTAACACCATACACCAAAATAAAGTTAAAATGGGTGCACGATCTAGGTATAAAGGTTGATACTGTAAGAAATCTGGGAGACCAAGGGATAGTTTTCCTGTGAGATTTATGGAGAGGGAAAGACTTTATTACAAAACAAGAGTTAGAGAGCATTATAAAATGTAAAATGGATAATTCTGATTACATTAAATTGAGAAGCTTCTGTACAAATAAACCCAATGTCACCAAGATTAAAAGGGAAGTAAAAAATTGGGAATTTTTACAACCAATATCTCTGGTAAAGGCCTCATTTCTAAAATATACAAATAATTGAGTCAAATCTATAAGAATACAAGCCACTCCCCAATTGACAAATAGTCAAAGGTTATCAACAGGCAGTTCTCAGAATACCAAATTAAAAAAAATCTATAAGCATTTGAAAAAAAATTCTAAATTACTATTGATTAGAGACATGCAAATCAAAACAACTCTGAGGAACCACATTTTACCAGCCAGATTGGCTAAGATGACAAAACAGGAAAATGATAAATGCTGGGGAGGATTTAGAAAAATATGAACACTAATGCATTGTTGGTGGAGTTGTGAACTGATCCAGCCATTCTGTAGAGTAAACTGGAACAATGCCCAAAGTGCTGTAAATAAGTACAAACCCTTTTATGCAGCAATACCACTTCTAGGGTTATATCTCAAAGACATCAGAGAAGTACAGAGCAGACCCATATGTATAAAAATATTTATTGTGGTTCTTTTTGTGGTGGCAAAGAATTCGAAATTAAGGGGATGCCTATCAATTGAAGAATGGTTGAACAGTTTGTTGTATATGAATGTAATGGAATACCACTGTACAATAAGAAATGAGGAGCAGACAGACTTCATAATAACCTGAAGAGATTTACATAAACTGATGCGGGGCAAGAAAAGCAGAAAAAAAGTGAAATCTCTACATCATCACAGACACAACTTATGTGTGGTGACCAGCTTCAATAGAATGGGCTCCTCTGAGCAATGTATGGTTGTAAAACAACTCCAAAAGACTCATGATCAAAAGCAATCTCCAAATCCATTGAAAGAGATGTGGAGTCTAAAAGCATATTGAAACAAACTACTTGCTCTCTTTCTTTTTCTTGTTTTGTTTGATTCTTTACAACCTGACTAATGATTAATGTGAAGATATTTGTAGATCTTATATTTGAATGCATGCTGCCATGATGGGAGGGAAGAGAGGAAGGGGAAAGAACATTGGAAACTCAAGGGGCTGTGGAACTGAAGGATGTAAAATAAAAGTAAATAAAAAAAAAAAAGAAAAAGAAAAAAATAACAGCATGGTGACATAATAACATTATATTTGTAAAGATTTTTTTTTGTCTAATGCTTTATTAACTTCCAGTTTTCATCATTCATTTCCACAAGGTTTTGAGTTACCAATTTTCTCCCCATTTTTCCCCTGCACAGCACCCCAATATAGGGATCCCACTGGATATCCCCTCCTCCAATCTGCTCTCTCCCATATATTCCCCCATACCCTCTCCAATTTTCCAGTAGGGCACAGTGAAACTCCATGCACCAGTGCCTGTATATTTTATTACCCAGTTACATTTAAAATATTTTTTTTTGTTTTTGGAGGGCAATTGGGGTTAAGTAACTTGCCCAAGATTACACAGCTCATTTTTTGTTTGTGGGTGTTAAGTGTCTGAGGCCAGAACCAAACTCAGGTGCTCCTAACTCCGGGGTCAGCGCTTTACTCAATTCGCCACCTAGCCACGCCTATTTAAAATAATTTTATTAATAGTATAAATATGTGTGTGAATAAATATTTGATTTTAAAAATTTGAATTCCAGATTTATTCCCTTCCTCCCTTGTCACACACCCTCACTGGGAACATAAGCAATTCAATATAGGTTGTATATGTGTAGCTATGCAAAACATTTCCATAGTGGATATATTATAAAAGACTGATGAAATTTCCCTCCATCTTATCCCAACTCCCACTTGTTCTATTCTCTACTTTGATCCTGTCCCTTTTCAAAAGTGGGTGCTTCCAACTTCCCTCCCTCCCAGGCTACCCTCCCTTCTATCATTCCCCCTCTCATCCCCTTCCCCCCTACACTCCTGTAGGGTGAGATACTCTATTTAATGTGTATGTCATATTCTCCCTAAGCCAAATTCAATGAGAATACGATTGACCCATTCCTGTTTGCTTTCCTGTTCTTCCCCTCCTTAGTAGCCATTTTCCCTTGCCTATTCTATATGACAAAGTTTACTATGTTCTGTTTCTCCCCATCTGCTCTCATTATATTTCCTCTTTCATCTCTTAATTTCACCTTTTAAGTATCATCCCTTCCTATTCAAGTTGTCCTGTGCCCTCTATCTATGTATAACTCTACACATATATAAACACACTCACATTCCGTGTTTCCCTGATAATAAGACACTGTCTTATTATTTTTTTTAGATAGAAAAACACCAGAGGGCTTATTTTCAGGGGAGGGCTTATTTTAATGAACATTGACAGCAATTTTAATAAACAGGTAAATGTGAACAAAAAAATGCACCTTTATTCAATGATGATTATGTCATCTTCTTCAACAACATCGTCATAAGTGTCCATACCCTGAATTCCATCCTGGATGTCTTGCGTCTCCATTTCCTTCAGAAGAAATGGACCCAATCTGTCATGTCCAGCAATATAGCTCTCTTTAAATGAATATGTCTTGTCCAGGTAACTTGCTTGTAGTGCCTTGGTGACACAGCTGTCAGTAATTTTATCCCATGACTTCTTCACCCAAGTCACGACTTCTTGCAGACAGGGCTTCACAAAGTTTCCATGCTGATTTCTTTCCATTCTATTTTCAATGTAGTCATTGATTTCCATGTGCAAATGGTCCTTGAATGGCTTCTTTATTGCAATATCAAGGGTCTGGAGATAGGCAGTCATTCCTGCAGGAATCATTACTTGATCTATTCTTCTCTCTGCAAGGAAGTTCTTCATTTCTTTAGCGCGGTGAGTGCTGGCTGAATCCCAGACTATCAGACCTCTTTGGTTACCTCGCATAACAAGTGGCAGCATTAAATCAACCCACTTTCTTATAACAGCTTGTGTACACCAGGCTTTTTCGGTTTCAAGAACGTAAATGCCAGATACACGTTCAATCTTATCTTTCTTGCCTTTACTGATGATTAGAGGTGTGGCTTTCTTTCCATCCAAACGAATTGCCAAAACACAGGTGACCCGTGCACTTTCATAGCCAGTGGTGGGAATGTAGATTGACGTTGCACCCCTGTGATGAATTGTTGTTTGAGATCCTTGTCCCATAAACACTGCAGTTTCATCCATAGCAATCATATTGCAGGTTTGGTACTTGGAAATGTCGATCCTATCAATAAAGGACTTGAATGCAAGTGCACGTTTAATAACTTCAGCATCTTCCAGCTTAAACAGTGTTGTTGATCTTCTTAGGGACAGCTCATATCATTAAAGGAAACTGTCCAACCAGTGTTGTGATGCTTTGAATCCTTCTGAGACTATTTAAAACTCTGGTGCCATTGAAAGGGCAAATCTTGAATATCAGCCCTGTGCACAACCAAGGCCTTTGCTCTCCTGTCAGCAATCCATTCACCAATGAGGATCTCCAAGTCAGGATATAAGGGCTGCCGACCTGATCCAGACCTGCGCTTTTTCCCTTTTCCCTCATCCACCTGTTGATTGAGGTTATTATAATCTGCTCTCCATTTTCTGACCATTCGAAGATCCAAAAGTTTTTCTTTACAGAAAACTGCAAGATTCTTGCCATGTGACTCCTCTACAATTGCTTTCTTATACTCAACAGTATAGCTCTTCCTTTTTGTACTCATGTCTGGGGGTCAAAACAGACAGAATAATAAAATTATGACCATCAGTCCTTCTTTTCACTCCATCATGCCCCCTGAGTTCTTCTTTTTTCCTCCATCATGCCCCCTCACTCCCGCTTACATACCGGGTTTTTATGTTGTCCTGCCTCAGCTCTCCTCCATGGCACTGCTCTCAATGGCGCCAGCAAGCAAATCACTGGGGAACAACAGGATGATGCGCTCACTGCTGCAGCTCTGATTGGATGCAGCTCGGAGCGCGGTGTGCGTTTCACCGGGGGGGAGGGGGGGATGGTGCATACAGAGGGTACTGTAATGTAGCATGTAGCACAGGGGATCACCTTCACTACAGTAGCAATCTCAATAGGGCTTATTTTCGGGGGAGGGCTTATTTTAGAGGAATCTTACACAGTAAGGGGAGGGCTTATTTTGGGGATAGGTCTTATTATCGGGGAAACACGGTATGTATTCATACAAGCATATATCCTCAGATATAGACATATATGTATGTATGTATATATATATATATATGCATTAACACACAGATATTTCTATTCCCTTCAACTATTCCCATACTGAGAAAAGTTTCATAAGTTATAATTATCATTTTTCCATGTAGAAAAGCAAATAGTTCAACTTTGATAACTTCATTATAATTTGTATCCCCTCTTTACCTTCTCATGATTATCCTGCTTCTTGTGTCTGAATGTCAAGCTGGTTATGCACCCCAGGACCTGCACCTACACAGTAATCCAGATAGAAGCAGGTTAAACAAGAGAGATTACCCCCAGACTGGTCTCTTGGTCCCCCTGAAATCTGCAAGCCAGGTATTAAAGCTGCCATGTGGTGGCAGCTGCATGGCCACGGTGCCTCTATCACATATCCCTCCAGGGGTAAAGGGCATACCGCATTCCCGAACTATGGATCCCAAAGTCCACACTGCAATGACCTCTCACTATGTCCTAAGCATCTGTGTGATGATTATTCTTGAAACCGTCACAGCTGCTGGTGATCTGAAGTCACTCCAGCTCATGGCTGGTTGTGGCAGCCCTGAGGCTAAAACCTCAGGGTGACACATGGCTAAGCTCAGCTCCCAAGATGCTACCCTGACCATATCCTGCTGGCCTGCCAGGTTGTCTTCAGCTTGAGGTTAGCTTTTCTGTGTCATTTTGTGTGTTCTGTAACTCCAAAGTTTTTCTAGAGTAAATTTTACATAAATTGGAGGAGGTGGAAGCCTGAGCCTCGTGAAACTGGGGTAATCATCATTAAGTGACTTACACAGGGTAAAACAAGCTTCTACCTAAGGCCAGATTTGAACTTAGGAAGATGAGTCTTCTTCCAGGTCCAGCACTTTATCCACTGCACTCATTCCTCACAATAATAATAAAAAATTGTTTTCAATAGAATATGATAAATTTTCTAGAAATTATGTTACTTTCACATAACAGTACTACCTTTAGATTGAACAAGCATTCTGTAATTATTATTTTATATATTATCTTGATGCTAATTAGTATTATAAGCAGTATTGTAATATTCATAGAAAAGGAAACAGGTTATGATAAGGCAAGCAACTTGTACTAGTCACAGCTACTAAGTATCTGAGGGAACATTGCATTTTTTCCTTCTGCATTCCATTTGGCATTCTTTCTGCCTTAGTAGGATATCTCTTCTATAAGAGAGTTCTGTGGGAGCTTTCTTCTCATTTACATGCATAATAACTATCACTTAACTATCAATAGATGTTCTTGTCAGTCAAATTATTATAAAATCAAGCTACTGTGTCTTTGGAATGAAAATCTTTCTTTTGAAGAATGATCATAATAAAGAATTTGTACACTTCCCTCTCTTTTGCCTCCCCGTTTGTTTCCTTTCAGGTCTGCTTAAATTTCCATAATTAAGCTAGGATGGTTGTGTGGAGGGGTTAATCACAAAATAACATTTTAGCTAATTTATTTTTCTTAATTAGATTCAGTTGCTTGATTTAAATTTGCAATCTGGAAAAAAATGCTCTATTTACCTCACAGGTTGGATACCAGGAAATTCAAATGAGCTAAAGCTTCTCTTGGTAAAAGAAATGGATCTCATTAAGATATGACTTCTTATATTGTCCTTCTCTTCCAACGGTAAAACTGTGATCTTATTTTGCTTATATTTAGACTTTTGCTGGTAATCTAGAGAGTAAAGTTGGAAACTTTTTTAGGTTACAGTTCAGAAGTTATACAGACAAGGACAAATATTTCATTTCCTCTTAGTCACAGTACTAAGTCAAACATAGACTTAGAAAAGTGAAACCTAGTGAATGATGGCAGTGAAGATGCCAGCAATGAAATGTGCTATGGACAGTATTTTACAGAAGACATTTGCCCCTCTCTTTTGTTAATCTGATATGATCATGTTTTCTGAAAAATGGAATTTAGTGTGTATTCTTATGATGTTGTTGTTTTCCCTCTTGTCTGGAAGAAGACCAATGATTTTAAGAGGTTGATGTCTTGACTTGCAAGTGAATTGGATTTAAGTGAGGCAGAAATGCCCAAAGTCATCAACCTCACTCTCTCTTTCAGAGTCATGGGAGTCTAGTGGCAAGACATAGGTCAGGATGGCTGGAGATGGCCCTGGGTTAAATGTGAGACCTTAGTCTTTTTAAGCTAAGGCCTTTCTGATGTCACAGTCTGTCTGAGGCAAAATTTATTCAGTAGTTAAAGGATTGGTAAATATTGAGAGAAAAAGATGACCTAGTTTGCCTTTACAATACAAAGAATCTATGAAGGGAAGACCCTCAGAATTTCTTACCAGAACAGAGACAATTATTACTTATTCTCATTCAGAGGCACCAAAATCAAAGCCATGAGCAAGAGAAGCCTGAACTGGGACCTATTATTGGCCAATCAGTAAGAGCCAGAATAATCTGGTTTTAAAGGCATAGTCAAATAGCTCCATTTCAATGCAAAAAGATTTTATAAATGCCTAGATTCCTAGAATTATATTTCAAGAAATCATAAATAAAAACCAAATGAAACAAAAGAATTCACTTTCACAGGTTGAAAAAAAAATGATGAAACAAAAAAAAATGTGGAATTAAAATATCTAGTCACCAAACACCAAGATACTTTTTTTTTAATTTTGTTTGCTTAATTTTGTTAAAGTGTGAACAGTAATGGCAGCAGATCTTCCTTCTTTTTGCCTTCTCAACTTACACTCTGTTGTCTCTTCCCTCTTACTGGAGGGCTGAAGGATTGAACCCTGAATTTATTCTAAAGCCTTTCTTTATAGAAGTCTCAAGCCCTCCTGGTAACTCCATTCTCCAAATATATCTCTGTTGTCATACATTCCACAAAACAAGTCACACACTGAATTTCATAACTTTGAAGAAAGACCCCAGTATATATCATATAGCTTCTCACATTACTCCCATTTCCTCACCACTCTGAAGGTGTAACACAAAACTCTACCCAAAGTCTTCCTTTATAGAGGACTTACAACCTTATTAATTACTCTATTTTCCATCCATAATTCAAAGAGCATTCCATTCCAAATAACAGCATGATGGTCTAAGTACCCCCAGATCCTTCCCACCTGATGTTTAGCTTTCTTTTGTAAATTGCGCCCCACCCCCCACTATTAAATTGTGAGCTCTCTGAAGGCAAGGAGTCTCTCTTATTCTTATTTACATCCTGAGAATTTAGGACAGTACTTGGAACACAGGATGTACTTAATACATGTTGATTGAATTGAATTGAAAAAGTCTAAAGAATAAAAAGAGAAAGACCATTAAGCAAGATTCATGAATATTAAATAAGATCTAAGTTGTCAGGACAATAATATTTGAGAAATTGATTTTAAAATATAGTATATAGTGAGAAAAGAAAATATAGACAGAGAAACAAAAATGAAGACAGATAAACAGAGAAAGAAACTGCAATAGAGAGAGAATGCAAATTCTAGAAGTTTAAAAGAAAGACATTGATATGCAGAATGAAACAGATTACTAAATACCCTGATCTTTGTTTTAAATAAATTTTTGACTGGGAAGAAATATTTTTTTTCCTTTCCCCCATATTAAAAAAGAAAAAAAAATGAGTCATCAAACCAACATCCAACAACCATTTTCAATCTTAACTAGGTGTCTATTTTTTTTGTTTTAAATTATATGTTTATATTTAGTTTACAACATTCATTTCCACAAGATTTTGAGTTACATATTTTCTCCCCATCGTTCTCCTACTCACCACCCCCAAAACAGTGATCAAGCTGAGTATTATCTCCCCCAATCTGCTTTCTCCTATATACTCCACCATTCCCCCTCTGACTTTCCAGTAGGGCAAGATGGATTTACATACCCCAGTGCCTATATATCTTATGTCACAGTTGCATGTAAAAATAATAATAATGATAATAATATTAAAATTATTATTATTATTTTAAACATTAGATTTTAAAACATTGAGTTCCAGATTCTTTCACTTCTTCCCTCCTCCCCAACTCTTACCAGAAAAATAACCAATTCAATACAGGTTGTATATGTGTAGTTAAGCAAAATATTTCCATAGTAGATATAATGTGAAAAACTTACTATATTTCCCTTCATCCTATCCCACAATACACTTATCATTTTTTTCTACTTTGACTCTGTCCCTTTTCAAAAGTGTATACTTCTAACTATCTTCCTCCTCAAAACTGCCCTCCCTTTTATGATCCCCCTTCTTATCCTCCTCTATTCTACTTTCTGGTAGAGTAACATACCCAATTGAGTGTGTATGCTATTACTTCCTTAAGCCAAATTCAATGAGAGTAAGGTTGAAACATTTGCTTTTATTTTCCTGTTCTTCCCCTCCTTTGCAAGTTTTCCCTTGCCTCTTTTATATGAGATAATTTACACTATTCTGTCACTCCCAATTTCCTCTCATATTACTCTCTCATGTTTAATTTTATTTTCTTAAATATCATCCCATCTATTCAATTGATCCAGGGCCCCCTGTCTATGTATACCTCTACATATATATATATATATATATATATATATATACACACACATATATATACACACACACACACATACACACACTCATATATGTATTGATACCCACATATAGCCTCCTATATAGACTTATAACTGTATACATACATACATATATGTACATGTACATGCATACACATATATACATATATATATACATATACATACATATATCTATATCTATCTGTACTGTCCTCATAGTGAGAAAAGACTGATAAGTTACAATTATGTTTTTTCAATGTAGGTATGTAAATAGTTCAACTTTGATAATTTCATTATGTTTTCTTTCCCCTCTTTACCTTCTCTTGTTTCTTGCATTTAAACATCAAATTTTCCATTCAATTCTGTTTTTTTTTTCATTAAAAAAATGCTTGAAAGTCCTCTATTTCATTGCATATTTTCCCCTGAATCATGACACTCAGTTTTTCTGCATACATGATTCTTGGTTTTAATCCTAGCTCCTTTGACCTCCAGAATATCATAGGAATACCTTATTTCAAGCACTTCAATCCCTCAAAGTAGAAGCTGCTAGATCTTGTGTTCTCCTGATTGTGTTTCCATAATATTCAAATTGTTTCTTCTTGCCTGCTTATAATATTTTCTCCTTGATCTGGGAAATTCAGAACTTGTTTAAATATTCCTAGGAGTTTTCTTTTGGGGATAGTTTTCTTTCTTTTCTTTTCTTTTTTTTAAGCAATTGGGTTTAAGTAACTTGCTCAAGGCTACACAGACAGTTATTCTGGGTGAATGCTAAGTGTCTGAGCCTGGATTTGATCCCCCAGGTCATCCTGACACTGGGGCTGGTGCTCTTACTCACTGTGCTACCTGGCCGCCCCAACAGAAGAAGGCTATATTTCTTTTTGCCTTTTGGAGGGCAGTTGATGTTAAGTAAAATGGCCAAGGTTACATGGCTCGTTTTTTTTGTGTGGGTGTTAAGTGTCTGAGGCCAGAACCAAATTTGGATCCTCCTGATTCCAGGCCGGCGCTTTGGGATCATTTTCAAGAGGCAACTGGTGAATTCTTACAATGTCTATTTTGCCTTCTGCTTCTAAATTAACAGCCCAATTTTCCTTGAGAATTTCTTGAAGGATGATTTCTAGATTTTTTTTTTGATCATGGTTTTCGGGTAGTCCAATAATTTTTAAATTATATATCCTGGATCCATTTTCCAGGTAAGTGTTTTTTTCCAATGAGATATTATACATTGCCTTCTATTTTTTAATTTGTTTGGATCTGTTTAATAGTATCTTGATTCCTCATAATGTCATTAGTTTCCATTTGCTCCAATATAATTTTGAAGGAGTTACTCTCTTCAGTGAGCTTTTGAGATTCTTCTTCCATCTGGCAAATTTGGCTTTTTGAGGCATTCTTCTCCTCATTGAGTTTTTGAGCCTCTTTTGCCATTTGAGTTAGTCTATTTTTAAAGTGTTATATTCTTCAATCAGGCTGTTGACTCTCTCTTCATGATTTTCTTGCATCATTCTCATTTCTCTTCCCAATTTTTCCTGTACTTCTCTTATATGGTTTTCAAAATCCTACTTAAACTTCTCTATGGCATGTAACCAGTTCATATTTTGCTTGGAAGCTTTTAATACAGGAATTCTGACTCCATTGTCTTCCTCCTGTTCCATGGTTTGATCCTTTTTGTTTCCAAAAAAGGAATCTAGAGTCAGGTTTCTGGGCTTGTTTTGCTTCCTTTATTTGTTCATGTTGGCAATCAATTGTTTTACTTATGCGCTTTTTTCGACAATAGAACTCTGCTTCCAGAGAGGTGAGCTTTGTCCCAAATTGGTGGGGTTTTTGCAGTTGCTGGAGCTATTAGTTGACTGCCCTCTGTGAAGCCTCCACATACTCTGGCAACAGATCACACACCCCAACACCTCCACCATAGACACTGATCCAAATCCAAGTAGGTTAAAGCAAGAGGGATTACCCCTCAGACTGGTTGCTTGGTTCCCCTACATTCTGTTGGCCAGGAGCATTGAAGCAGCCATATGGAAGCAGCTGCTGCACCTAAGCCACTTTCCCTTCTGGGGGCAGAGGCCAGATTACACACTCCTGTACCCTTTGTTCCCACAAAGTCCAAATTGAACTCTCACTTTGTCTTAGGCATTTGTGGCTTGATAATTCTGGAAACCACCACAGCTGCTGGTGATCTGCTCTCCCAAATTCCCTCCAGCAGTGGCTGGTTGTGGCTGCTCTGGGGCTATATCCTGAAGTCTCACATAGGCCTGGGTGCTGCTTCTAGCAAGATGCAATGGACCCTTCCTGTTGATCTTCCAGGCTGCCTTCAATAGGATATTTGTTGCTCTCTGTCACTTTATGGTTTTTGTAGCCCTAAAGTATGTTTAGAGTCTTTTTTATAGGTATTTGAGGTTGTTATGTGGTGAGTACACAGAGTTTTCCTGCTTCTATTTGGCCATCCAACAAATTTCTTTAACAAAGGACACACTCTTTAAATATACAGGGAAGTTAGTCAAATTTATAAAAGATAAGAACCATTCCCCAGCTGATAAGTAGTGAAGGGATTTGAATGGGCAATTTGCAGAAGAAGAAATCAAAACTGTCTATTGTCATATAAAAATACGCTAAGTCATTATTGATTACAGAAAGAAAAATTGAAACAACTCTGAGATACCACTTCACTCCTATATGAAATGATAGATGATTGAGGGGATGAGGGAAAATAAGTACATTAATGTGCTCTTGGTGGACTAGTGAAATGAATAAACCATTCTGCTGAATAATTTGAAACTATACCCAAAGTGCTATAAATCTTTACATATCCTTTGGGTGAACAATACTACCAGTAAGCATACATCCCAAAGAATCAGAGAAAAAGGAAGAATAAAAAGGACTTATATTTACAAAAATATTTGTAGCAGCTTTTTTGTGGGGACAAATAATTGGAAATTGAGGGGATGCTCATCAGATAGGGAATGACTGAAAAGTTGCAGCATATACTTGTTATGGATCACTATTGTGCTGTAAGAAGTCATGTGGGAGGTAGTTTCAGAATAAAATAAAAAAATAACAAGGCAAGACCATTATGAACTGGTGCCAATTGAAGTGAGAGGAAGCATTAGACTATCATGTATAGTAAGTAATCATAACATTGCAGTGATGATCAAATGTGAAAAACATGGCTACTCTCTTCAATATGATGATCTAAAATAATATCAAAAGATTCATCTTGAAAAAAGAATATATACCCCTAGAGAGAGTGTTCCAGGGTGAACTTTGATTAAGAACTGAAGTAAAATTTTCTCACTTTATTTTCCTTGCTTTTTTTGTTGATGATATCTCAAATATGGAGCTATGTTTCATGATTTCCCAAGTATGATTACTAATATTGTTTGCCTTTTCTGTGGGTGGAGAACAACTGAAAGGTGGAGGAGAATCTGGAACTCAAAACTGAAAAAGAAAAGAATGTTAAAAATCAATTATAATTTTAAAAGGAGAAAAGTTAATTCATTTCATTGTAAATGTTTTAATCTGGTTCTGTGCTTTATCAATAATATTCCAAATCTCTAATATATACATGTATCTACAACCATCAATGTAAATAGACCCATCAAATATACATATTATAATGCTTACCTATATTAATGACTTAACTATGTCCACCCATGAAAAGTCCATTTTGACTTAACTAAACATACTGTGGGATGAATTTTGATTTTTATTGACCATTATTATTACTTTTATCCTTCACTCTACTGATATATCTGTACAATAAATTCACAGTGGAGATATTGAGACATTTCCTTTGATGATGTAACTTGATCCATTTTCTTGCAAGTGATATAAAATATCACAAGATAACAGATTCAAACTAACAAGTCTTATTAAATAAAACAGTAAAAAGTGTAAATAGTGCCCCTGGATGTCTTAAATATTATATAAAGGGATGTGAGGGAGAGGAATGATACTACCATGCTCTGGAGGAGTTTAGAAATCAGCTGAGAAGATCTGGAATAAAAGTAAAAAATATAGTGAATAAAATCAAATTTAATCAAGAGTTGAAGACAAAGAAAAAGACAGGTTTAAAAGGATCACAAACTTCTCTAGTGAATGTTACAGATAATTTCTAAAGGTGTTCATATATGGGGAGGCAGAGTGGTACTAGAGAGGTATACTCCTTCCAAGGACCTAAGTTCTTATATTCCTTTTAACATTTGCTACTTTTGCAACATTGTTGAAGTCACTTAATTTTCCTAGGTATTGCAGCCTCTAAAGTCCTCACCAACTCCAGACCTATCTTATGAGGTATCAGCGAGCAGTATTAGTAATTAGAATTTATAAAGAGCACATTGAAATATCCGAAGCACTTAAATACATTATTTTATTGGAAGAAGGGTAAAGAAGAAAGGAAGGAAGGAAAAAAGAAATAAAGAGGTGATATGAAAACTCCAACTAGCCAAAAGTCACAGTTGGGGGGAGCAGGAGGGAGGAAAGCATCTCTATACTGTCCATTTATTCCTATCTCTGTAAATCATTAGTGTAAGAACTCCACCTGGGAGTATATGTTTGAAAGAACAATCCGGTTCAGATATCATCACAATATTAGAAGTGTGAACTAAACTTGAGAAAACACTAACCTTGTTCATTAGCAGATGACAAATGACCTCATCTAATTATTTTACTCATTATTGGAAACAACAAACTGAAAATTTCTGAAAAGTAGACTCTTTGGCCTTCTTTTCACTTTCTGTAGCCCAGATATAAAACAGACAATCCTGTCACTAAACCTGATGATAGCTAACTAATTCTCAGTGCTAGTTTGATTTAAAATTTCAAGAAAGTTTGAGAGGAGGACATATTAGGGGGAAAGATGTCACTTATTCAGGAAATTATCCAAGAAGAGAAATATGTGAGTGCCCTTTAAACTATTATTTAATATTTTTAGGCTTTAATTTTTGCATGTGCACATGCGTGTAGATATATGTGTGTGCACACATGTGTGTGCATATGTCTGTAGATAGACAGGTAGATACAAGTATATAGAAATATGTGTACATTTCCACTCACTCTAACACCGATACCCACTATATATTCCCTTACTGTGCTGCCCCATATTCACATGGTATCACAGCACACTCATTTGGGAATAAGAACAAATGATGATAAACTCATATGTAATAGCTGAGAGAAAAATAGAAAGAAATGATAAAAAAATAATACTTATTACTAATGACATGAAAAATGTCAATCCTAAGAGAAGACATTTCCTTTCAAAACTACATAAGGGGAAATAAAAATAGCTTCCATTTTCTCTCACCTTTGGGGTTACCAGGTTGCCCTTGTTGAAATAATCTTACCTCAAATGACTAATCACTGAATGAAAAAGAAATAGCTATACATACAAAGATACTTCACCATAAAAATTTAGGTCCATTTGTTAAATATCTATTCATTTTCTCGTCTTAATATAATGTTTAATGGTGCAAGATAATCACCTGTTCCTCTCCCTCCCTACTTCTATCTGTCTGTCTGTCTGTCTCTCTCTCCTCTCTCTCTGTCTCTCTGTCTCTCTCTCCCTCCCCTCTCTTTCTTTCTCCATATAAATGCATATAACATGTCATATGTACAACTTATGCACACAGACACAATATACTATTCCCACAGTCTTCTATTTATTTACCCCTCCATGTATCAATCCACTTTCTTTATCTTTTCTCACATATAGATATATATGTATATATAAAATGCATACATATCTATCTATATTATACATGTGTGTATATGTGTGTGGAGGGGTGTATGAAAGGAAAATGCAAAAACACTATCAAAAATATGGGTAGAGGCAAATATAATGCTCTTCCCAATTATTTCTATTAAGAGCTACAGCATTCAGCTAATCACTCAGTCTAAAACCATCAGATATCCTTATATACTTGATTCTTCTTTTTCCCCAAGCCTTCATATCCAAAATTTTTGCTGTATCTTGATTCTCTCTACAATGTATCTTACACCCTTCCACTTCTGTCTCCTCAGTTGGCCACTATTCTAGTTCAAGCTCTTATCATTGATCACTGGGACTATTGCAATAGCCTTCTCATTTGTCTCCCTGACTTTTTTTGCTTTCATGTTCATCCCACATATAGTTTACAAATTGATATTTGTTAAGACCTAGTTGTGACGCTATTACTCCCCATCTTGAGAAACTTCAGTGACTTCCTCTTGACTCTAGGATAAAATCCAGTCTTCTCTCTTTGCCTTTTAAAATCCCTTTTCAAACTGATTCTAGCGATTCCCCCCCCACCCCCCGGGTTTTTTTGGTCATTATTGCCTTTCATTCAATCTACCTTGTAATCAAACTGGGTTACTTGTAGTTCCTTGAATGTTTCATTCCATTCTTGTCTCTGCATGTGTGCAGAGGCTATCTCACATACCTAGAATATAATTTCCTTATGTCCACCATAGAACATCCCACATTTCACCCAATATTAACTCAAGTAGCGCTTTCTACTGGAAACCTATAATGATTCCATCAGTGGCTAATGTCCTATCAATGGAAATAGCTTTGCATACATTTTGCATTTAATTGCTATATATTGGTCTTCCCTTTCCCAAAAGAATAAAAGCTCCTGAGAAGAGGCTGATTCTGTTTCTTTTGTTAATCTCCAGTGTCTAACACAATGCATAACTTTTAGGAGTTGATGAGAATAAAATATTTTCTTTCATGAAAAATAGAATAAATTTGAGTTATTAACTCTCATCTCACCATCATACCATCATTTTGTGCAAAGTATTACCTGAATTAATAGACAAGAGATTGTTCAGTAAATGTATCTCTATCCTGGATAACTTTCAGTACAGTTCCAGGTGTGGAACAAATCTTCTCTCAGTATAATGAACTTGGATATTACTTTAGGTATCATTTTCAGGATGCTTCATAATCTGGCAAAAATAGCTATGTAATTACAAACTGATACTCTCTGAATTATGGATGAGGGCTATATTATATTATTTTGAATGTCCGATTATCATTTCAATTTCACTAAAAGGGTATAAACGTACAACACTTTTCTTCCATCAAGTAGTTGGAATGGCAGTTTAGATTCTGTTGCCTTCACCAGTATATTTGAACTTAGAAATTTATCCAAACCAAAGATAAACATGGGTTTGTGAAAGAGTCCCAACTTTTATTAAGATAGAATCCCAGATTCCTTAAGTATGAATCCTTAGACAATTGGTGAGTACAGAGAAGACATTGTATAAATCCTACAAATAACTTTATGTTCTTTGAACAGATTTATTCCATAAACAAGCTAGTACATTCAGAATCATTTTAAGTTGTTCACTACCTTGGATGAAAGAAACTGTCCAGCGACATAAAGTGCACATAGAAATATCAGACAGTTGACTCAAATTTGGTCAATTAAAAAAACGCAGATGAGAAAAAAGAAGCTACTGACACTGTCCTCTTTTTGCTTCTTGAGGGTCAAAAACACAGGGCTCATCTCCACTCAGTTGTGGTTAGCATTTAAAACAAGGAAATATCATTCTCCTACAGCCAGTGTCATTCCCTTTAATCCTTTCTCAGCATTTGATGTTTTTCAGAAAAGGACTAAATAGGCTAGGACACAGATTAGTGATTCCTAAATGTTCCAGAAAATGTTAGAATTTAAATCACACAAGAAAGTATTTGACTTAAAGTGCAGATGTCAATTATGAGCAGTGTGAATTTGCTGACTTAAAATTTTTGCAAAGTAGATGGTCATGGGTATTTTCTTCTCAGACAAGAATGAGAAGAGTGCTTAAAACTGAGCAGAATTATTAAACACACACATACATACCCAAACATACACCATAAACTTTGTTTTGTGTGAAAAATAGAGAAAAATTAATTATTACTGATGGGAGGGGTGATTCAATGGTATCACAATAAAAAAATTTCATCTTACTGAAAACATGCATTTTCATATAAGGTCATTTTGAGACAAATCTGCCAAGTCAAAGCTCAGAGATTTCTTTAAGATTATCTTTTAACAAAATATTGCAAATATGTCTAAATAGACAAGTAATAGTAATAATGAAATTACATGTTCTGAGTTGGGAGGGGGTTGGGGCAGAAGCACTTAAAATTAATTTATTCCAACCTCTACCAGAACAAGTGTTTTTGTCTGCAGCATTAACTACTCAATCTAGCCATCTTTATTGACTACCTACAATATGTCAGTTGCTATGTTGTACTCTGACAATATAGGGCTAATGCAGCAAGGAGTCGAGCTCAGAGGCAGCATGTGTCAGGATATTTAAACCACTACTACAACCTTGACAATCCTTTCCTATAAAAGATTGATGGGGATAGAGTAGGGAATAACAGCTTCAAGGTTCCCTCCCCCTCAAAATTATTACAACTTCTTCAAACCCAGTCCTCCAAACAATGACTAAAGGAAGAAATCATTGTGGAGAGTGGGTCTAAATTCCTCATTACAACTTCCAACTGCCACCAAAAGGTGGCATAGGAGAACCCACCATACCACCTTTCTTGGTATCTGCTCATCCTACAGAATAATTATCCAAGGAAACAACTCCTGTGTCAAAAGAGCCAGTCATCCCCATCAACTGCCAATCTACTCCCTCATTTTGGAAAGCAAGTTTGTTAATCTGAAGCAATAAAACAACTTGAGGCAAAGAGGGGAGACAGCTTGTACCAGGCAGTCCCAACACACCATGAGAAAAGATCATGATCAAGGTGTTTTTGGTGCTTGACTACCTATCTGCTATGGATGGAATGCCTTCCTTCCTCACTACTCTATTTCATGACTATGTTCAATCACTTTCTTTTGTATAAGACCTTTCCTGATTGACCTAGCTGCTAATGGTTTATCTTGAAATCACCTTGGATCTATTTTTTAAATAATTTTATATGTAAACTTGTTTTCCCAATAGAATACTTTGCTAACTCCAGGAAAACCAAAAACTGTTTCACTTTTGTCTTGGAAGAAATTAATGAATGAATTAATGAGTGAATAAAGCCTTTAATAAGTGCTAACTATACACAATGCGCCATGCCAAGCCCCAAGGGTACAAATAGAAGACAAAGATAGTCTCTTCTATCAAGGAGCTCACCTTCTGATTGGGAATATAACACATAAGGAAGGTTTCAGTTTCAAGTGAGGTAGAAATGACCCATGGCTTTTAGGGTATAGGGGCAAAGTAAATAACAATGCTTCCTTTTTCATGTCATCTCCACAAATGTTATCCAATCAGTTTTTGATGCTGCATTATTTGATTGTGCTAAGGATTTTGGTGGCAAAAACTTCCTTTTCTGTAGTAACCGTGTCGATAGAACGTATAGGAGTAGTTGCCAGGCTACATTTCCAAGGACTTCCTTCCAAGCATAATAACCTCAGGGACTGTGTCGGAAGTCTAAATATTCCTATAGCAATAAGCAATAATTGAAAGAATGATAAGTTCTTTCTTTTTTTTATAAGCAATTGGGGTTAAGTAACTTGCTCAAGGTTACACAGCCAGTTATTTCTGGGTATGGTGCTAAGTATCTGAGCCCAGATTCGATCCCAGGTCATCCCAACACTGGGGCCAGTGCTCTTACTCGCTGAGCCACCTGGCTGCCCGATAAGTTCTTTCAATGCATTCCGTCAACTTCATATTGAATATTGAATTAAAATACTCAAAACATTGTATTATCAGTCTATGGCAACTGGATCCATGAATTCCTTTGTCTCTACATAATGATCTTTGCATCAGAGAATTTCCTTGATATTTCATTTTGCATTGTACCCACCAAGGCAAGATACAGAGCTGGAAAAAAAAATAGTTTTACTTTTTTTTGTTCCATTCGCCCATTTATTCATCAATTATAGCATTTCGATCTGTACCAAGGAAATGACCTTAAAAAAGACCAGAACCTAGCCAGCCTATGTCATTAATATACTAAAAAAAATACTGGTAAAATGTTTTAAAGTGTTAACTAAATGTTAACTAAACCAAGCTAAACTAACCATTTAATAAATAGCGTGGTCTGAAGCTTGAGTAAAAGTGTACATAGCAAAAGTCATAGAAATGGCCATTAGTATTACCACTGGCTAAATTGCCTGAAAACAGTTACTCATAGGCACTACTTAAGATATTCTTAGCATATATCATTTATTTAAGTAGAAAGTAATGATAATTATTAAAATAGTTCCCATTTTATTTGGTTAAACAAGTGAAGAAATCAAATATTCATTAATATGACAACTCAGTAAGAAGTAGAGGAGATATGGCTGGGAATACAGATTGTACCTGTTGTGCCAATGATGTAGGAAATTCCCAGGGGAGGAACCTCTCTTTACCAATGGATAATCTTTTCAACTTATACTCTTAGAAAGCTAACTACAGTAGTGACATCAGATTCAAAACTGTGGATTTCTATGTGCCACATATTGACTTAGAAAACAACGACAAGGGGGTGGAGCCAAGATGGCAGCACAGAAGCAGGAAAACTCCATATGACCCCTCATTAACCAACTGAAATACCTATAAAAATGACTCTAAATAAACTTTAGGGCTACAGATTGCACAAAGTGACAGAGAGAAACAAACCTCCCACTGAAGACAGCCTGGTAGGCCTACAGAAAGGGTCCACAGCAGCATGCTGGGAACCTAGCCCAGCCCCACCCGAGTCCATGGTTTGAGCCTCATGGTAGCCACGACCAGGCCTGGATGGAGGGACATTGGAGGAGTGGATCACCAGCAGCTGTGGCAGTTTCCAGAATTACCAGCCCATAAATGCCAAAGACAAAGTGACAGTTCTGTGTGGACTTTGTGGGAGCAGGGGTTCTAGTAGTACAGTCTGGCCTCTGCCCTTGGAGGGAAAAGTGGCTAAGGTACAGCAGTCACCACCCCATGGCTGCTTCGGAGATCCTGGCCTACAGATTGTAGGGGGACCAAGCAACCAATCTGAAGGGTAATCCCTCTTGCTTTAAGCTTTTGGATCCGAATTGCTTTCTAGGGTGGAGGTCCTGGGGTGCATGAACAGTGTGCTAAAGCCAGTGAGGCTTCCTAAAGGTACCCAAATAACAGCTCTTGCAGCTGCAAAAAACCCCAGCAATTTAGAACAAAGCTCTCCTCATTGGAAGCAGAGTTCTACTGTGGCAAAAAGCTCAAAAGTCAAGTAATTGAATGGCAACATGAGCAAGCAAAGGAAGCAAAGCAAGTGCAGCAACATGACTCTAGATTCCTTTGTTGGGGACAAAAAGGATCAAAGCATGGAACAGGAGGAAGAAATTGAAGTCAGACCGCGTGCACCAAAAGCTTCCAAGAAAAAAAATATGATCTGGTTACAGGCCATAGAAGGACTTAAGGAGGTTTTTGAAAACCAAATAAGAGAAGTGGAGGAAAAATTGGGAAGAGAAATTAGAGTGATGCAAGAAAATTATGAAAAGAGGGTCAGCAACCTGATTGAAGAATATAACACCTTAAAAATAGAGTAATTCCAATCTCAAAAGGGGCTCAAAAAGCCAATGAAGAGAAGAATGCCTTAAAAAGCCGAATTTGCCAGATGGAAAAAAAAAATCTAAGAAGCTCACAGAAAAGAAATATTCCTTCAGAATTATATTGGAGCAAATGGAACCTAATGACTTTATGAGGAATCAAGATACTATTAAACAGATCCAAACAAATTAAAAAAAAATAGGAGGCAATGTGAAATATTTCATTGGAAAAACCACTGATCTGGAAAATAAATCCAAGAGAGATAATTTTAAAATTATTGGACTATCTGAAAGCCATGATCAAAAAAAGAACCTAGAAGTTATCCTTCAAGAAATTCTCAAGGAAAATTTCCCTGATGGTTTAAAACCTGAGGGCAAAATAGAGGTTGAAAGAATTCACTAATTGCCTCTTGAAAAATATCCCAAAAAGAAAACTCTTAGGAATATTATAGCCAGGTTCCGGAGTTGCCAGATCAAGGAAAAAAATATTACAAGCAGACAAGAAGAAACAATTTGAATACTGTGGAAACACAATCAGGATAACACAGAATCTTGCAGCTTCTACATTGAGGGATCAAAGGGCTTAGAATTTGATATTCCAGAGGTCAAAAGAGTTGGGATTAATACCAAGAATCACCTATGCAGCAAAACTGACTATCATGTTTTAGGGGAAAATATGATCCCTCAATGAAATAGAGAACTTTCAGGCATTCCTGATGAAAAAAAAAAACAAAAACAAAAACAAAATTGAGTAGAAAATTTGACATTCAGATACAAGAAGCAAGAGAAACTTGAGAAGGTAAACAAGGAAAAGAAATCATAATGTGCTTATCAAAGTTGAACCATTTACATTGCTACACGGAAAAATAATCATTGTAAGTTATGAAAATTTTTCAGTATGAAAATAGTTGAAGGGTATATAAATTTGTATTTACATATATATGTCTATATATGAGGGTATATGGGCATATGATAAGGGAGTGTGTGTATATATGTGTACAGGTATACATAGAAAAAAGGGCACAGGATAAATTGAATAGGAAGGTATGATTCTTTAAAGGTGAAACTGAAAGTTGAGATGTTAATATAATGAGAGTAGACGGGGAAAGACAGCATAGGGTAAATTATCTCATATAAAAGAGGCAAGGAAAAGCTGTTACAATGGAGGGGGAGAACAGGAAGGCAAAAGGGGTGAGTCAATCTTACTCTCATTCAATTTGGCTTAGGGAGGGAATAACATACACACTAAATAGGTTATCTCATCCTACAGGAGAGTAGGGAGGAAGGGGGAGAGGGGGGATGATAGAAGGGAGAGCAGGTTGGGGGGGAGGGAAGTTGGAAGCACACACTTTGGAAAAGGGACAAGGTCAAAGTAGAGAATAAAACAAGTGGGAGTCGTGATAGGACAGAGGGATATATAGTCAGTCTTTAACAATATATCCAATATGGAAAAGTTTTGCATAGCTACACATGTACAACCTATATTGAATTGCTTTTCTTCCTAGTAATGGTGGGTGATGAGGGAGGAATGTAAAGAATCTGGAATTTGAAGTTTTTAAATCAAATATTATGTATATATATATATATATATGTGTGTGTGTGTGTGTGTGTGTGTGTGTGTGTGTGTGTGTGTGTGTGT
>NW_027185809.1:44680688-44701005 GCF_028583685.1 Petaurus breviceps papuanus
TGTGTGTGTGTGTGTGTGTGTGTGTGTGTGTGTGTGTGTGTGTGTGTACACACATATATATTTTTTGGGCTGTGGGGTATAGAGAACCATCTTGCCTTACTGGAATGTCAGAGGGGGAATGGGGGAGGAAATAGGAGAGAGAAGATTGGGGAAGGAGGTATACAGCGGGATCACTGTTTTGGGATGGTTGTTAGGGGAAAGACAGGGAGAAAATTTGTAACTCAAAATCTTGTGGAAATGAATGATGTAAACTTAAAATAAACATAAAATTTGATGTTAAAAAAGGAAACAACACCAACAAAAATGTATCTGTTTTTTATTGTAGTTTTTATTTATTTTGTTAAATATTTCCCATTTAGAGTGTGATTCTAGTCCCACTTGGGAGTGTTGTGCGTCACATGCAAGTGATAAGTAGTGAATCTGATACCTTTGACCTATAGCACTGAGAGGCAACATTGATTAAAAAGTTAGAAAAGTAAGTTAGAACAGGAGGACATTGGTCTTAAATTCCAGGAACAGGTCTTGACTCTGCTGATAGCTCTCTATTCACTATAACATACTGCCTCTGATCAGGCTGAGGAGATAAAATCAATAAATCAACCAACAAATATTTATCAAGCATCAGCTATGAACAAATTATCACATTGATAGGTGTTTGTGTACAAAGACAGAAATGAAAAACTCTTTGCCCTCACGAGATATGCATTTTAATCAGACACACATATGTACACACATATACATGTTTAGCACACATATACACACATGCACATACACACATCTGTAATCACAGTTTCTGTGAAGTTCAGGTTTAGTCAAAGCTCTTCACTTGAGGATCCAAAGGAGTACATATGCTCTCAAGTCCCCATGATTCCCACCCCTGCCTCCCACCCTTTATTTTGAGAATCACATGCAAGCATACAGGAACTAATGGTACTAAATGGCTCTTCCTTTCAATGACCTATTGCTTTAACTCTTCAGAGATGGTGGAATGATTGTTAATCATACATCTTCCCTCAAAGAATTTTATTGGCCTTTATTTGAGGGAGGAGCACACCACTGTACTTTTTTAAAGGGAATACAGCCTACTCTATCTTGATGCAGCCCTATCTATCCATATTTTCTGTCTAATGCCTACACATACATACAAATATATATCTACATTCACATAGACATGCATATAACAAATCACAAGTTGTATGAGTTGTCCATATAATTAGATATCAGAGCCTTAATAGGCATTTTTCATCAATGTGAATTTTCATAAGGTTTTCATCCATAAGTCATAATTGAGACCAACATTTTTAAATTGTGATTTAATCTCATTTTAAGAGTTCTATAATATTCCTAATCTTGTTAGAAACTGCACAGTGACATTTGTAAACAGTAGCAGTAGATTTTCCCCTGTAGAGAGAAATTTTCATTCTCGTTTTCCCCTCAAACATAGAAATATTCCATGGCATTGGCATACATTTCTGGTGAATTTACCTTTGCTTGGTTTATCTTTCACTGTTGACATCTTTAGGTGGCATTTTCTTTAACGGTGTGTAGCAGCAAGCACCCCAAGCATCCTCAGGGTTTGCAGCTACCACAGGTTCTTGGATCTGCTTTGCTAAAGGAAAGCAACTCAAAATGGGTTAACAAGCTTACTTTAATCAGTCAGACATATATCGTTTACCTTATTCAGGAGAAAAGGTCAGCACCCTGAATCTCAAAGTATACAGGCATAATTATCAAGACAGAAACATCAAGTAGACAGATTTCCAAATTGTCCAACCATTACATCCATACCCAGTCAACATCTGGGTTTCCACATTCTGGGTTTTTCAAAGCCGGGGGACTCTCAACAACGGCTTCCCAGAATTCAGATCAAATCACAGAACACTTCTCAAAGTGAGCCCCAAAACAAAGCTATACATCAGGGCTTATATAGCCTTCTCCTGGCTCAGAGAATGTAACAACCTTATTGACCCACTGGCCAATCAAAAAGTATCTACTGAAAAACAAGCCTCCCATCCCAGGCTCCAGGTGCACGTTAGCCTAGGGGCAGGGAAGATCTTTAAATCTGCATTTCCATTACACGGTGTCATTTTTTAAGTTATAAGTCATTGTCTGTATCATGTAATAAGTGCCACATGTGGAATCATAAAATACTGGGATTTGAATTATGGATTTTAAATAATCATTGTATAGTTATGGAACAGTCATTTAACCTCTATGATTCTCAGTTTCTTCATCTTTAAAATAAGCACAGAATTGATCAGAATATTTCTCTCAGTGTTTTAGTGATAAAAAAAGAATCATAGAAGGGAATGACCATTTCATCTTAGAGTTGTTAATGGGCCAGAAGATGAAAATTAAGGATGACCTAATGCATATTGGAATATCTGAGTTTAGAGTTGAACAAAAAATTTCCTGATTTCCAGAATTATATCCTTAACACCCCCTAGATGCCTCAGCAATCATCTAGCCCAACCCATAACTGTAATCTTCCACTGTAGAATAGATGACAAGAAATCTTACATCTGTTTAAAAGCCTGTAATGGTAGGCAACCCAAAATATCTCAAGGCAGTGTACATTGGTTTCTTTTGTTTTTCCCACTTTTTGGATAGCTCTGATGACTAGGAATGTTTTCTTGATCTAATTTTTAAATCTGCAGTTTGTAGCTTCCATCCAATGCTTCAAGGACTGCCTTAAAGTGTTAAACAGAACAATTCTAATTTCAGAGGATTTAATTTATATCTATTGTGAATAACTGAATGGCTTTAATGCCAGTTTTTATAAGGTTACATTGTGATGATCCTAACATTTTAATAATGTTATTATTGTAACTAAATCAGTTAAGGCAAGATTGCACAGCATTTACCCATATTATAAAAGAATATTAGCCAAAGAATTAGTCTTTCTGGGTTCTAGGCTTGGCTCTTATGTGAACTGGTATCACTTTTTGGTATCTGAGTCTGTTCCCTTATCTCTATGTTGATGTGGTTGGAAAAGATTACCCCTAAGGTGAAAATCTCCATATTATACTCGTTTTTAGTGAAATCTATTCTGTTCTATCTTATTGTTCTATATTGTTTACTTATACAAAAATATTTTAGAGGTATTCATATGCTTTTGATTGTCAAAAAGAATGAAAATCATACAATCCATTTCTTTTTCTTGTTTTGGCTGTCACTAAACTTTGGAATAATTTATTATTTGAATCTTTTTATTTGATTATCTTGTGTTCCTGAAAGTGTTTAATCTTTCTGCTTTCAACTAGTCTTTGTTTAATTTATTATTTAGGTACCATAGCTTATACTGTACCTTATTCTATAACCCAATTCAATCCCTTTTAGAGTAAAGCAGTAAAAATCTTAACCCAATATTACATATAACATGTTTATATAAATTGTTTACATATGCACAAATAAATATAGATATATGCATATATAATTTTGCATTATATGTGAAAGAATATTATTAATACATGAATGTGTGTAGTCATGAGATAGGAATACAAATATGGATATATGTTATATATTTTAGCCAAGTCCCACCATCTCCTCAAATTCTAAAAGCTCGAGCAAAGATCTCAGAAAGGACTCCTTTACCTTCTATTAATTGCAAAATAAATACCATGGTTGTCCACCCTCTCTGACATATGGTATTTGGTATTTATTCTTGTTCTGGTATTTACTCTATTGAGTACTCTATTGAGAGAGAAAGGAAGCAGTTGGCAGATGGTGTCTCTTTTTCTTTACTTGTTTTCTTGCTTAACCTTTAACTAGATGAGGCACAAGTGGAAAACATTAGTTCCTAGAGAAAAGGAGAGTAAACTTGTCCCTAACTGTAGGAAGAGCATTGTGCTTCCAGCTAAGCATAACAGAATCATAGAAGGGAATTCAATCTTAGAGATGTTGATGGCTCAGGAGAAAAAAAGAAAAAAAAAAACAAGGATAATCTAACGCATATTCAAGTATATGAGGTTAGATTTGAATTAAAAAAAAAAAGATTTCCTCACTAATGAAACAAAAGGAAGTTGATATTCCAAAGAGAAAGACTAGTGAGAACCCCCATTTAGTTCTAGGACAGCATGAGAAGATGCACAGAAGCATTTGTGTGTAACCAATTCCTGTACAAAAAGTTAGGATTAAAACATAAGGGAAGTGAAGAAAACTCCTAAATCACTGAAGAAAAAAAATTTTTTTTAAAGCAATTGGGGTTAAGTAACTTGCTCAAGGTTACACAGCAAGCTGTTTCTGGGTGGGTGCTAAATGCCTGAGCCTGTATTCAATCCCAGGTCATCCTGACTCTGGGGCCGGTGCTCTTACTCCCTACTTACTCACTGCACTACCTAGCTGCCCCTCACTGAAGAAATTTTATAGATTGAAAGAACCCCAAGATAAAATTCCTGAAATTAAGTAACCCTTCAAAAGGCAAGAGAAACAATCAACAACAACAACCATATGATAGTACCAATTTTTTTTTGGTACCAGGAAACATATGCATTCAAGACCTGCCTCTGCCACATATTGACTGTGTGATGCTGGAAGAAACAAACAAACAAACTAACTAAAAACTATTTAACCATTTACAGTTTTAAGCAACTCTCTGAGAACAAAAGTTAAAGATAAGTTGTTTATGTTGATATATGCAGTTCCTCAGTAGAAGTTCCTTATATTGATAATATTACTAGCTTGAAAAGAAATCAATATATATTTCCAGACTTCTCAACCCACACCATCCAAGGAGTAAGTAAAAGGTCAGTGGGAAAACTCTGTTATACCTGGAGGAGAGAAGAGTGCAGTCCAATCCCTGCCCCCTGGGGCAATGGAAGTGACAAAAGCTGTGACTGCAGCAAAAGCAGCAGCAGTAGCTGCTTCCTGAGCTCCAGGTACACAGATGGAGGGGGGATCAAGCAGCTGATCAGAGGTCAATTGCAGGAATCTCTGCTGGCACTGAGAGAGGTATTTATAACTATATGTATATATTACAGATATAAATATCAAAGCAGATACAAACTGGATGACATAGATATAGATGGGGATAGATACACTGAATGCCAGAAGAGATAATTTAAGAGTCATTGAACTTGAAGTAAAACATGAGCAATCAATACTTTATATTGTAATTAGGAGAAATCATCAGACTACCCAATACCAATAGAATTAAGGGAAAAAATGTCCTGAACTAATTAAAATTTATAATACTCAGAAATCTTAACCATAATTCAGAACTTCTTGGTTAGAGAATAATTATTATAAGAAACAAGGAAGGAAGAGATCAAGTACCAAGTAACATTAGTCAAAATCATATAAATACTGTGTGATAATTATCTTTGTGGAAAGCCAATTTTGGACCTGATTAAATAAAAAGATATATATATATTTTTTTTTTTTAGTTTTTTTTTATTTTATATGTTTAAATAAGAAAAAAAACTATATATATATATATATATATATATAAACATTTAAAAATCATTGTTGGTTGTCAGGATATATAAAAATAGATGGTAGGATAGTTTTGACCTCAGATGGTAGTTTTCTGACCTCTAGAGTAGAGAATGTTCTAGTATTCCTGTTGAGAAAACCAGACCTGCATAGAGTATTGAAGTGCCAACCTAAGTCATAAGAGAAAAAAAAAGACAGTTTTATATTTGAACAATTTGAATTTCTGACCTATGACAATAAGGAAAATGAGGATGATAATTATCATAGCTAACATGTATATAGCACATAGTATATGTATATACATACATACATACACACATACACACACACACACACACACACACACACATATATATATATATATATATATATATATACCAAGCAGTGTGCTAAGCACTTTGTAAATATTATTTTATACTCACAGCATCACTGGCAAGTAGGTGTTATCGTTATCTTGATTCTTATACAGGAAGAAACTAAGGCAAATGGAGGTTAAGTGATTTGCCCAAGGTCACATAGCTAAGTAAGCATCTGAAGTCAGCTTTGAATTGAAGTGTTCTTGATTCCAGGTCTTTTACTCTATCCAGTAAGACTAATACCACCATCAATCTTTTTAATAACATCGACAATACATATTGAACCCCAACACCATGGACCCGATTTTTTTGTCTTTCTTTTTAAATAGCAGAATTTCATAGGTATTTGCCCTCTAAATCTAAGGTGGAAAAAAACTATCCAGGCTACTAAGGAGAAATATATCAAGATAAAATTGGTTATTACTTAAACTGATCATAGAAAGACTCCCCAAACTGAAAGTCAGAGTCAACATTCTACACGTCTCTCTTTAAATGTAAGCATGCTTAGCATATAAAAATCTTTTACCTGAGTATATGTCAATTTTGGGCAAGTAGGTGGTGGAGAGAATAGAGCACTAGGCTCAGAGTCAGGAAAACTTCAGTTAAAATCCAGCTTAAGATACATAGTTTCTGTGTGACCCTGGACAAGTCACATCACTTGGTTTGCCTTGGTTCCTCATTTGTAAATGAGCTAGAGAAGGAAATTGCAAACCACTCCAGCATCTTTTTCAAGAAAACTCCAAATGGGGTCACAGAAAAATTGGACATGCCTGAGACAAGTGAATACAGCAACATTCCAATTCCACTCTTCCAGAAGAGGTTGAACATCCAGAAATTTTGTACCTGTCCTTACATGTCTCATTATTCCTAACAAGTCATGTTGTCATGCTATAGTTAATTTAGTTTGTTTTGCTCATCCATATTTTTTTCAGAGAGGAATATTTAAAAAGAGGGGAAAAACAGGTCATTCAAAATTAAACCAAATTACTCTCTTAGCAGCATCACTAAACCTGTGTATCTGCGATATATAGCATATTTAGCATAACCGGATTTTAGCAAAGCTTTTGATAAAGAATTTCAATGTATTTGGGACGAAATAATGAAGATGTAGATTAGAGAAGAAAATATTCAGATGAATTAATAAATAATTGGATAGGAAGAAGTCTTAATTATAGGATCTATCCTATTTGTTTGTATTTTTTTTCAAATGCTTTATTAACTTGGTTTGCATCATTCTTTTCCGCCAGATTTAAGTTACAAATTTTCTCCCCATTTTTCCCCTACCCACCACACCAAAATAGCATTCCCAAAGGATATCCCCTCCTCCAATCTGCTCTCTCCTATATCTTCTCCCATACCGCCTGCAACTTTCCAGTAGCTCATGTTGGATCTCTATGTTCCAGTACTTGTATAATTTATTTTGCAATTACATGTAAAATAGTATTAATAATAGTATACATATATATACACACACATACATATATTTGTATATATGCATGTATGTATATATATATTAAATTTATAAATATATTTTTTATTTATATTTTATATAAATTTTATATAAAGATATAAAATTTGAATTCCAGCTTCATTCCCTTCCTCCCTTGTCACCCACCCTTACTGGGAAGATAAGAAATTCCGTATAAGTTGTACATGTGTAGCTAATGTAAAACATAACCATAGTAGATATATTGTAAAAGACTTACTATATTTCCCTCCCTCCTAACACAACTCCCACTTGTTCAATTTTCTACTTTAATCCCATCCCTTTTCCACAGTGCGTACTTCCAACTTCCCTCCCCCGCCCCCAGCCTGCATTCCCTTCCATCATCACCCTCCTCCTGCCCTTCCCCTCTACTCTACTGTAGGGTGAGATACCCTAATTAGTGTGTATGTCATTCCCTCCCTGAGCCAATTTCAGTGAGTATAAGGTTGATCCATTCCTTTTTGACTTTCTATTCTTCCCCTCCATTGAAACCATTTTCCCTTGCCTCTTCTATGAGATAGTTTACCCCATTTTGCCTCTCCCCATCTCCTCTAATTATATTCCTCTCTTACTTCTTCAATTAACCTTTTAAGTATCATCCCTTCTTATTAAACTGGTCCTGAGCCCTCTATCCATGTATACCTGTAAACATATATACACACATTCACATATGTATTCATACGCCCGTATACCCTCCAATACAGACATGTGTGTGTGTGGGTGTGTATTTCTATTCCCTTCAACTATTTTCATACTGAGAAAAGTTTCACAAGTTACAATTATCATTTTTTCCATGTAGGAATGTTAGTAGCTCAACTTTACTAAGTTCCTTAGCATTTCTTTTCCCTGTTTTTCTTCTCATACTTCTCTTGCTTCTTGAATCTGAATGTCAAATTTCTATTCGACTCTGTTTTTTTTTTCATGAAGAATGTTTGAAAGTCTATTCCACTGAATGACCATATTTTCCCCTGAAACATGATACTCAGTTTTTCTGGGTAGGTGATTCTTGGTTTTAATCCCAGCTCCTTTGACCTCTAAAATATCATATCCCAATCCAATAAATCCCTAGGTGTAGAAGTTGCCAGATCCTGAGTCATGCTGATTGTGTTTCCACAATATTCAAATTGTTTCTCCTTGACTGATTGTAATATTCCCTCCTTGATCTGGAAATTTTGGGAACCTGGCTAAAATTTTCCTAAGAGTTTTCTTTTTGGGATCTTTTTCAGGGGGTGATGAGTGGATTCTTTCAAACTCTATTTTGCCCTCTGTTTCTAAAACATCAGGGCAGTTTTCCTTGAGAATTTCTTGTAGGATTATTTCTAGGTTCTTTCTTTGATCATGGCTTTCAGGTAATCCAATAATTTTTAAATTATCTCTCCTGGATTTATTTTCCAGGTCACTGGTTTTTTCCTTGAGACATCTCATATTGCCTTCTATTCTTTAATTTTTTTGCATCTATTTAATAGCATCTTGATTTTTCATAAAATCATTAGCTTCCATTTGCTCCAATCTAATTCTGAAGGAATTATTGTCCTCAGTAAACTTTTGAAATTGGTTTTCCATCTGTAAAATTTGCCTTTTTAGGGCATTCTTCTCCTCATTGCCTTTTTGAGCCTCTTTTGCCTTTTGAGTTGGTCTATTTTTAAGGTGTTATTTTCCTCAGTCAGGCTGTTGACTCTCATTCCATAATTTTCTTACTTTGTTCTCATTTCTCTTCCCAATTTTTCCTCCATTTCTCTTATATTCATCTTAATGTCCTCTATGGCCTATAACCAGCTCATATTTCTATGGGAAGCTTTTGGAGCAGAAGCTCTGACTTCACTGTCTTCCTCCTGTTCCATGTTTTGATTCTTTTTGTCCCCAAAATAGGAATCTAATGTTGGATTGCTCTTCATGGTTTGCTTCCTTTGCCTGGTCATGTTGCCGCTCAGCTACTTGACTTTTGGGCTTTTTGCCACAGTAGGACTCTGCTACCAGATAGGGGAGCTTTGTTTCAAACTCTGGGGTTTTCTCAGCTGCAGGAGGTATTAGTGCAGTGCCCTCTCTGAAGCCTCCACATGCTGTGGCAAGCTAGTCACACATCCCAGGACCTCCACCCTAAACTGCAATCCAGATCCAAGCATGTAAAAGCAAGAGGAATTACCCCTCAGACTGGTTGCTTGGTCCCCTACACTCTGCACGCCAGGAGCTGAATCTACCAAGTACAGCATTCTGTGCTGCAGCCCTCAGTGGCTTCTTGCCCCAGGGGAAATAGCTGAGGTTCTCCCAACTACTGGCTCACAAAATACACACTGCACTGATCTCTCCCTTTGTCCTTAGCATCTATCTTTTGATAATTCTGGACTGCCACAGCTGCTGTGATCTTGAGTCCTTCTAGCCGGTGGTTGGTGAGGCCCTGCTCTGCGGTTAAACCACTGGCTTGAGTGGGGCAGGGTTGGCTCCCAGAGCGCTGTGCTGGCCAATTCCTGTCAGCCTGCTGGGCTGTCCTCAGTGGGAGGTTAGCTTCTCTGTGTCATTTTGTGGGTTTTGTTTAGAGGATCTATTGTAGACCCTTTCCTGATTAATAGTTTTTAACAACAGCTTGAGTAAAGGAATATCCAACTGAATAAAGATTAGGATATTGAAGAAAGCAAGATGTATAAATGGAGGTGGGTAGAGGCATAACTCATTCAATGGATAATGGAAATGCGGATCAAAAAGTACAGACAAAAGGCCTCAATCTTATAAAATCACTAGCATTTATAGAGCATTATACAATGTTTTGGAAAGTGATTTATATGTGTTAACTTATTTGATGGAAGGCTATTCAATTTCATTAGTGAGGGAAATTATGGTTAGAAATCACTGTTATTCTTGAAAAAACAAAGATCTAGACATTTTAGTGGATTTCAATTTCAATATAAGGAGTGGCCAAAATGCTAATTTAATGTTGAGCTACATTAAAAGATACATAACTTCCAGGAAAAGGAAGAGGACGGAACCATGTTATTCTATTCATATAAAACAACATCTGTGGTATTACATTCAGTTGTATATCATTTTGGATTTTAAGAAGGACAAGATGGTCCTTTTTCACAGAAAGGCAACCAAAAAAGTGAACGTGTTTTAGTTCAAATAGCATAAGTTTTGGTTGAGGGAATTGGGTAGGGTTGGCTTAGACAAGAGAAGATTTAAGGAAGAAGTTCCTTTGAGGGAAAGGGTTATAGTAGTCTTTAGGTATTTAAATTCAGTACAATCCTCAGGCTGGATATAATTAGGTCATGAGAAGGAATTAAACTTATTCTGTTGGACTCCAGAAGTCAGAATTCCAATTAATTGGTAGTTGCTGTTGAAGTAAATTTAATCTTCATCATGGTGGAAAAAAAATGTATCTATAACAATTAGAACCATCCAAGAGTTCAAGCAGAAGTTAGATTAGCTATGGGCTGGTTCATTATAGTGGGAATTGGGATTTTGTTCATGCATGGGCTGAACTAGATTGCCACTGATGTTCTTTGTAGCTCACAGTTTTGGTGATTATATGAAATGTCATCCAACTGGGGATAATGCTGAAAAGCCAATCCTCTAAATCAGCAACTGCCTTGCTCTTATGCTTTATGCCCTGGACATAAGAAAGACGTTTCAATAAAGTGAAAGAAGTAATCTATTATCATGTTTAGGTGGTGACAGAAAGACATTTTTTCAGGAGTAAAGCTGACAAAAACAGACCATTTTCACAAAATCCAAGCTGACCACCTTTCCAGGGAAATTATCATTAGCCCATATTTTCATCCAATATTTTGCACCTGATATTAAAAAGGTTACTTACTTTCAACTAGCTCAGCTTTAGAGAAAATACTATTTTCGGATAACAACATACGTGATAAAACTTTTTATTCTGCCACTATTACTCCTTCAGGTTTTCAACTTCTCTCTCCATTCTTGATAAGGAAAGCTCATTTTCTTCCAATCTTGAGAAAATGTTGATTTTGTCAATAGGTCTACCTCTAAACATCCTTTTTCATCCTAAAAAAGGGGAGAGTAGACAGCAAATAAACAAACAGAATACCTTTACTTCTTTGAATGTCCCTTTTTGGTTGAGGTTTACTTATGTAAAAACAACAACTTACTTTGTTGTCTGATGAATCAGGAAGTATATCATGCTGATTCTCTTTTGCTTTGAACATTGTTTCTGCTAAATTATTTTCATTTTGCTTTTTTTGTTTTTATTGCTGAACAATATTATGGAGTTGAACAAATAATTTAGTGTGTGTCAAGCATTAAATTATTTACTTCAAAGTGCATTGCACTAATACATGTATTTATGTGCACATCCATAAACCTGTATACATGTACTCATATATGTATATACATATATAAATTTATTGACATAGATAGATAGATGTAAATATATCTATGAGTTACTATGTTATGGTGGAAAACATGTTAGACTGGGGTGTAAGGATCTAAACTCAAATTGCATTTCTGAAATTACTATGCATATAGGCATAAGTCATTCATTTAACCTCTCTGGTGCAGTTTACTCATCTATATAATACTTGTGCATGAACAAGATGACCTCTATGTCACTTTTATGTTCTAAATATGTGATATTATGTAATTCCTACTCTACAATGATATATATGACAAGTGCACTAATATAAAGCTTTAGAAAGTTATTACGGTAAAAAATTTATTAGCTAATGTCCCTACTGCTTGTAGGAACCAATAAAATCCTAACCAAAGAAGGAAGAGAAACTCTTAGTGTTTTTCATTTTTCCTTTCTGGGTCAACCATTCCACTTTTCTCCCTTCTACAATTCCACCTCCATCCATACCCTAACCTGAAATCGCCCTCCTTCTTTCAATTTTTCCAGCTACACACTGCTGCCAGATGACCTGATAGGATACAACCTTGAAGCCAAACCTCTAGGAATGAAGATAAGCTATGTCAAGTCATTCCTCAGTGATTGACAACCATATCCTTTCCTTTCCATCATATCCTACTTATCTCAGTAAATCAAAACTCCTGTCTGTCATTTTTCAAACCCCATTCTCAATTCACAGCAGCCCATTCTCTTATTCCTATATCATTCAAACCTCTCCTGCTACAAAGTTCCACTCCAAAGAAGATTGCATTCATCTTAAATATTTTCCACTCCCATTCTTTCCATCTTCTAACACTTCCTGAGATGTAGCTCCCTCAAGATTACATAGATTACCTTCCCTGAACTCATCTCTTGTTCATTAATTCCCTGGCTCACTCATTGAAATTGGGTGGGGGAATTGAAATGCTTTTTGTTCCTTATTGTCACTCCACTATCACTCAGTGGCCTCTCCATCTTTGAGGAACACTCATTTAGTATTTACCAACCAATTAAGATTCTAGCAGCTGTTATCTACTGACCTGACTATTCTCTCAGTCTCTTTTGCTGGACTTTCATCCAGGTCATGCCAATTAATACTGAGCATTACCTAAGGCTGTCTTGCTTCCACTGTATTATTTCACTTGGTGATCTCATTATTTCCTACAAACTTTACTATTATCTTTATAATGATTAGCAGATCTTCTATAGCTCTATCACAGTCTCTTGTCTTGAATTCTCAATTGCCTATTAGATGACTCAAACTTCACACACTTTAGATATCTTAAATCCAAGGCATTATAAAGTAAAACTCTTGGGGCAGCCAGGTAGCACAGAGAGTAAGAGCACCAGCTCCACTGTTGGGATGACCTGGATCAAATCCAGGCTCAGACACTTAGCACCACACGCAGATATAACTGGCCATGTAAACTTGAGCAAGTTACTTAACCCTGATTGCTTAAAAAAACAACTAACTAAAACTCTTTATAGTTACACTCTTTTTAAAGGTATTATATTCCTCAGTCAGGCTGTTGACTCTCATTTCATAATTTTCTTGCATTGTTTTCATTTCTCTTCTCAATTTTTCCTCCACTTCTCTTACCTGCTTCTTAAACTCCTCTATGGCCTGTAACCAGCTTCTATTTTCTTTTTGAAGCTTTTGGTGCAGGAGTTCTGACTTCACGGTTTTCCTCCTGTTCCATGCTTTGCTCCTTTTTTCCCCAAAATAGGAGTGTAACATTGGACTCTTCTGTCTGCTTTGTTTCCTTTGCCTGCTCATTTTGCCACTCAATTACTTGACTTTTGGGCTTTTTGCCACAGGAGGACTCTGCCACCAGACAGGGGAGTTTTCGTCCCAAATGCTGGGGTTTTCTCAGCTGCTGGAGGTATTAGATGGGTGCCCTCTCTGAAGTCTCCACACACTCTGGCAAGCTGTACACACACCTCAGGACCTCCACCCTAGACTGCAATCCAGATCCAAGCACGTTAAAGCAAGAGCTATTACCCCTCAGACTGTTGCTTGGTCCCCCTAGGCCAGGAGCTGAACCTGCCATGTGGCACTAGCTGGATGTGCCTGCATCTTAGCAGCTTCTCACTCCAAGGGTAAAGAGCCATCCACTCCCACTTACTGGTCCTGAAGTCCAGACTGCACTAACCTCTCACTTTGTCCTTTGCATCTATGTGTTGATAAATCTGGAAACTGCCACTACTGCTGCTGGTCTGGAGTCCCTCTGGCCAGCAGCTGGTCAGGCCCACCCTGGGTCTAAAGCCTCCCAGAGCTCAGCACTGGATTCCTGCTGTCCTCAGCGGGAGGTTAGCTTCTCTGTGTCATTTTGTGGGTTCTGCAGCTCCAAAGTTTGTTTAGATTCCCCTTTTTACGTGGATTGGGGAAGGTGGAAGCCGGAGCCGTGGGAAGGCCATGCTTCTACTCCCTATAGTTACACTCTTTACCTAGTGGTTGCTCTCATCTTCCACTTAGCTATCAAAATCCTAAAGAGGATGTCTGACCATGTCATCCCTTTATTACACAAATTCTATTAACAATCTTTGTCTGAAAGTTGGTAGTTCAGTTGAAAGAGCTTGTATGAGATATCATGCATTATGGGATAAGAATCAAGTTTGAGTTGGCTCCAAGTTGGCTTCTAATTGTAGACCTTCTTAGATTCAACATTCCATGTTACAAGATATGATTTCAAGGTTTAGAAAAGCCCTTTCTTTACTCTGACACAAGGGTGATGAAAGTCATCACTTTTTTGTATAGTGTAAATTTAGATAGTTTGAACTGTTGACTGTCTTTGCTTCCCTTCTGTTTTCCCTTCCTTTAGCATTAACCTTGTAAACATCAAGAGATCTTCAGTGAAAACAACTTAAATTGCACTTTTTTTTTCTTTACTCTTTATCAATAACAGGGAGAGAATGCCTAGGAAATCACAAGAGTGAGCTAATTTCAAGAGAAAAGTCAACATTGGAGCCCACCAGAAAACAATCAATTCCTCTGTTTAATTGGAAAAGTATAAACAGATGCGACTTAATGTGTTTACTTAATAGTCTTTTAAAAATTATTTTGTCTCTATAAGAGTTGAATATTAGCCTCCCACCAAGGTGTGAAACTAATTATAAATTAAGATACTGAATAATGTTTAAATCATTCTATCAGTGAAAGCTGTGATTCTTTTAGGTGTGGTATTGCTTTCTCTGTAGGAATGAAAATGACTTCTATATTCAACTAAATGAATTAGGTTCTTTTTCTTCCCCTCTTTTTGACAAAAATTTAGACTCTATCAAACAATAGATGTTTTCACTGGAGCAGTGGGAGTAATGAGTTAAAGAGCTTGAGAATGGGAAAATAAATATTCCAAATTAAGAATTCAGTCTCCCCCAGAGCTCAAACAAGCTAAAGCTCAATAGTCGGGTAAAGAACAGCTAGTGGAGCAAACCACCATTCCTGGCACTCGAAAATGGGAATCACCTCCAGTAATTTAAGCATAAAAATCTCATGAAAGATATATAAAAACAGAAATATGAAGCTCATCTTTTAATTGATCTCTGAGTAATAAAAAGCCATAATCAGCAACAGGCATTTTGAAAAAGGATTCAAATTTAATATAGTTTAAGTAATTTCATCCTAATGAATTAGTGAGTAAAAAATGTAGAAAAAGGAGAAAAAATCTTCAAAGAGAAGGATGGTAGTGAAGCAATGTATCTAAAGACTTAGAACTCAGACCAAAACAATTGCTTAAAATTTGGATCTTTTTGTAACTATATACTAACTACAGTATGTTAACTATGCACTAATTGAAGACTATGTATTTAACAAATGATAAAAAAATTCAATGAATTAGAAATACTAAAAAGAAAGAAATTAAAATAATAAAAATAAAGCAATAGTTCTGAATATCAGAGAAAAAAATAAAAACAGATTAAATAAATAATCACAGAATATTAAAGGAAACAAATTTAGGTGATCTGAGAGAAAGAAAATCCAAGCTGGTAATATTAAAATGAAAATATGTAAAAAGAAATGAATAAATAAAGGGAATTATTAGGAGCTTTTAAAAAAGAAATTGATCCTTATTAATTTATTTGTTTACTGTTAGTTTACAAGATTCAGTTCCACAGTTCCTTGCATTTCAATTTTTCTCCTCCGCCCTCCCCCTTCCCCTTACCCCACCCAATGGAGGCATAGAATCATGTAAAGGATCTGCAAATACTTTCACATTAGACATTAGTCAGGTTATAAAGAAGGATTGTATCAGATGGAATGAAAAATGGGAAAGAGGAAACAAAACCAAACAAGAAAACTAAAAAGCAGGTAGTTTGCTTCAATCTAGATCAAACTCAGTAATTTCTAGTTTTTTCTCAGAATGTAGACATGTTTCTCCATCATGAGTCTTTTGGCATTTACTTACAGCTCTGCATTGCTGAGAAGAGTCCAGTCTATCAAAGTTGGTCCTCATACATATGTTGTGTCTGTAATTGTGTACAAATTTCTCCTGCCTCTACTCTTCTCACCCAGCATCAGATTGTATAAGGCTCTCCAGGTAAAGTTGAAGTGTATCTGTGTAATAGTAATGGCATTTAAAGATTCCCCTGTATTGGCTGGTTTTTGGTTTGATTGTGTTAAAACCCAGAGATTGTTAATTCCACTTGTGGGACAGACTTGTTGACATGAAAAGAGAGGGCTGAACTGGGAAGAACTGGTGATTTGGAGATTTGGTAGATTTGGAGAGACACAAGAGAGAGGCAGAAGAACTTTTTGGAAGCAGCACCTTTGGAGGCAGAGAGAGACTGAAAGGATTGCTGAGAACTTGCCTCTAGTCAAGATGAAGAGAAGACCTCCATTTGAGTATTAAGTGCTGTGCTTAAACTTGTTGTAACTCTGGGGTAGATTCAATTGTGATCCAGGGGTGGGGAACTTTTTTGCTTTTTGTGTTCTATGATTGAACAAATGAATGTACTTTACTTAGATTGGAAACTAATCTCCATTTGAGAAGAGGGGCTTTGTGGTGGACTAAATGAAGGTACAGCCTAGGAGTGGAGTAGCATTTAGAAAAGGGACTTTGTAAGTGATTGAATGAATGTAAGGTCTTGGGGTGGGGTAGTACTTGGAGATTATTTAATCACACTTAGTAAATGCTGTATTTTGAATGATGTCATATTTTGATTCCCTTTGTTCTTAATTTGTCACTGAATAAAATGGAGAGCACCTATGCTGGTATTCTGAACCTTGGGAAGTTGCCTTTGCTTGGCATTACATTACAATCTGCTCCTCGTTTCTTATAGCACAATCGTATTACATTACATTCATATACGATAACTTACTCAGCCATTCCCCAATTGATGGGCACCCCCTTAATTTCCAATTCTTTGCCACCACAAAAACAGCTGCTATAAATATTTTTGTACATATGGGTCTTCCTCTCACTTCTATGTTCTCTTTGGGATACAACCCTAGAACTGTTATTTCTGGGATAAAGGGTATGAAATTATTTATAGCCCTTTCAGCATAATTCCAGATTGGATCAGTTCACACCTCCACCAGCTATACATTAGTGGTCCAATTTTTCCACAGTTTTTCCAGCATTTGTCATTTGCCTGTTTTGTCAATTTAGCCAATCCGACTGGTGAGATTTGGTACCTGAGAGTTGTTTTGATTTGCATTTCTCTAATTAATAGTGATTTAGAGAATTTTTCATATGCTTATGTGTGTGTGTGTGTGTGTGTGTGTATGTGTGTGTATGTGTACCCTTTATTCCTTCTTCTGAAAACTGCCTGGTCATATCCTTTGACCATTTATCAACTGGGGAATGACTTGTTTTCTTATAGATTTCACTCAGTTCTCTGTATAGTTTAGAAATCAGTCCTTTATCAGAGACTTTGGTATTTCCCAAATTTCCACTTCCCTCCTAATCTTGGTTACATTGCCTTTGTTTGTTACAGAAGCTTTTCAATATAATGTAATGAAAATTATCCATATTGCATTTAATAATGCTCTCTACTCCTTGTTTGGTCATAAAGTCTTCCTCTTTACACAAATATGACAGGTAAACTATTCCTTGCTTTCCCAGATTGCTTACAGTATCAGCCTTTATACCTAGATCATTCACCCATTTAGACTTGATTTTGGTATATGGTGTTTGATAATGGTCTATGCCCAGTTTCTGCCATACTATATTCCAGTTTTCCCAGAAGTTTTTGTCAAATAGTGAGCTCTTTATTAGCAACATTTTTGCTTAATTCTTTGTTAATAAATTTTTAATTACAAAAGTATAAAATATTAAAATTTAAACAAGAACATGAATTTTAATAACCTATATCAGAAAAAAATCATCAATTCATTAAACAGCATTCCAAGAAATAACAGCAATACACACAATTTTATATGCATATATATGTATATGAATATATATACATAAAAATATATATCTAAAGTTGAATTACATCAAATATTCAAACAATTGATTTCAATATGACATAACTTGTTTACACAAATAGGTTAAAATGGATCTTACTAAACTCTTTCTATGAGACAAATGTTACTCTTATACCTAAACTATGGAAAGATAAAATAGTGAAAGTAATCTATAGAATATGTAAATATATGCATACATGCATTAAAATACATATGATTTGAATATTTTAATGGTAATGTAAATGGGAAGATCTTTCCCATCCATTAAAAGGTCCATGTGACCTGCTTGAGTCACATGGAAGTCTGAGTCACATGAGTCTGTGCTGGGAAGAACTTGCTGAATGGGTGGAGCAGAGCACAGAGGAAGTTGATCGGAGTAGTTATACCTGAGGGAGGCAAAGGAAGCAGGTATCAAGCTGTGAGTCTTTGTTTGTGGGAAGGCCCTTGGGGGGGGGGTAGTATTGGAGACTGTGGAGCCCCCTGAATTGTTATTGCATATATATTTCTTTGTTTCTATGATGGATTTGGCTTGCTGGTGTTAGGATTCAGCTTCCTGGTATTTGAAAAAAATATTTTGGCTCTGTATGCTATGTGCAGAGTCTGTTATATTTTTCAATTCAGAATTATGCAGGCATATTCAAAGCCAATATAGGCCCTGTGAATATCATTTTGGTGCTGCTAGCATTTGTGTGAAGATATTGATTAATATGTAAGAAAAATTGCAATGACAAAATATGAAAATATTACATAGCATGTACAGTTTGCATTCATGGCAGGAATGTAAAATTGATTCAAAACTAGTACAAATATGATTGTACATAAGGGGAAAATTGTAAAGGCCATTCCAATTAATTCAAAGGTAAATCACAAATCTATATTTTTAGCACTATTTTATATAGTGCTTCATATCATTCTAGGTATAGAAATGATAAAGGAAAAAAAAGTCATTTCTGGAACAAGCTTAGCCAAAGGAGAAACAAATATATTTCCTTTTGGTAAGTGAGATGTTTTAGTTATAGAACCCTAAAGAGTCAAATAAAAAGTAAATGAAATAATGATTATACCAAAATAGAAGGCTATAATGTAAGTACACAACATTATCACCCTTTCTACATATTACCATTAAAATTAAGCAGAAAGATACAAAAAGAAATTCCATTCAAAATAAATACAGACTGTACAAAATATCTGGAAATTCAGCTAATAATACAGAGATAGCAATTATAGAATATAATACAGGAAACTCATAGAATAATACAAACAAATGTAATTATGGTCATTAAATTGTCCGGTTTTTGTCTGTCCCAATATAAAAAAATGACAATATTTATTTACTTTTTTTTGTTTTATGTGAAAAGAAAATCACAAATTTTAAACATAGCAGAAAATAATAATAAAAAAATTATCTGGAGTGAGAAAATGTTAAGAGTCTTTTGGGGAATGATTAACAACAACAACTACAAAACTAGGAAGAAAAGATTCTTAGATATATCCATTCCCAAACTATAGTACAAAGCAATTTTTTTAACTATGAGGTAATGGTTAAAAACTAGAAGTAAAAAGTTATTTTTACAAGACACAGATTCTATTGAGAATGGTACCATAGTGTTCAAAAAGACATTAACTACTGGAGTTAGGATTTACTATTTCACTGAACTTGCTAGAATATCTGGAAATTAAACTGACAGAAATGCTAAGGTTTGACCAAAATTTCACATGTGATAATATACTACAAAAGGAAATTTGAAAGAAATGTAGCTTGTCATGTTATAGACAAATTAAAGGATGAGGTTTTGCAATATATTTTGAAATTATATTTAGGAGAATAATTTTTCACAGCTAAAATAAGTCACAAGATAGAAATGGTCAAATTTGGTCATATAAAATTTTTAAAAAGTTTTGGACAAATAAAGTCAAAAAAGATAGATAAATAAAATAAATGAATTGGGAAAATATTGACAACATATTTATCTAATAAATTTCTATTATCCAAATTACTGAACTAAAGTGTGTGTGTGTATATACATATATATATATATATATATATATACAGAAGAAATTAATTTCCTAATAGATAAGTAGTCAATGAATATGAAGAGTTCAATTATAAAAAAATGCTGCTAAAAATTTAGTGGCCTTCCATAAAGATATAGGAAAACAAATGTCTTTTAGGTATTCATGTTTTATTTTGTGGTAATGAAATTGATACTCATTCCAGTTAAATGATGGACTGTTTTATTATTGTTGTTATTATTTCGGTTTGTTTTGTCTTGTTTTAATTTTTCAGT